>NW_007865006.1:0-607 GCF_000696425.1 Galeopterus variegatus
ACATGAAGTTATGGTTCCTCAGATGCCGAGCTCACCCTCTAGCAGGCCTGAGGGTGACCTCCCTGAGCCAATAAAACTGGACAATCCCAGCCTGTCACTATCCCTCTGACCCTGAAAATGAGCCTTGACCCAGGCACGAAGCTCCAGCTCCCTGCTATTAACTCCACCAACCCACACAGCTTTACTAGAGCCAAAAAATCTTGCATGCATCCTAGGGGGGACTTAATTGCCTGCTTATTGCTATTACTGTGATTAATGAGGGCAAACCTCCTCTCAGTATTGTCTCATAAAAGGAGTGGGCAGCCTCTTTTTAGAAAGCAGAAGCCGGGAACCCTGAACCACCTCCTGGCCAAGCATTAACACATCACCTCACCGCCACACACAGACACATGCATGCGCGCGTGCGCACACAAACACACACACACACACACACACACACGTACTGACTTCTAGGGGCCTCGTACACACATTCCACTAGGAATGGGCCTTCCTCCTTTCCTTCCCTAGGTCTTCCAAGCCAACCCAGCTTAACCAATTGCCCTGACATCAGGTTCCTAGAAGTTCAGGCACTGAAGCAGGTGGCAGTAACAGAGGACTCAGGCCATTT
>NW_007865007.1:0-607 GCF_000696425.1 Galeopterus variegatus
CGGCAGGAGCGCCACCGCACTCTCAAGCGGCGCACTGTAGCAGTGCGCCACCGGGCCGGCCTGTATCTTCATTTCTGAACCTCCTAAAAAAAAGAAGAAAGGCCAGATGGGGAACCACTGCCTAACTATTAAGCCAAATGGAAAAACAGAGAAGATCTTGCTTTTCCATATCAATCATCAGCCACTTCTGAGAACAACAGAAGTTGAAAGTAGAAAAAATTGTAAGTAGATACCTTGAGCCCCCAAATTTGGGACAAAGGAGGTAGGGGGAAGGAACAGACATATATGTCAGCTTGTTTCAGTACATGCTTCCTGAAACTTGACCAATAGGTGGATCCAGAAACCGATCAATCAGACTGCAGATTACATTTGAATACTCTCAAACCTACTTAATGTTATGTTTTTCTATACTTCTAAATAACTATCGATATTCTAAAAGTTTTTAATGGTACATGTACTGCATTTCTATGTGTTTACACACAAGTACAAATGAGATTTTTTTATCCTGGAAATCTTCAAAGATCATTGCAAACAAATGTTATAGTAAAAAAAAAAATCCCACTGGTCTATCTAAAATTAGATAAAGGTGATGATTATACAACTCTGT
>NW_007865008.1:0-607 GCF_000696425.1 Galeopterus variegatus
CTTAAAGTTGAGAACCAAGTTCCCAGCAAGGTCTACAAGGCCTTACATGGTCTGGCTCCCTTCCCACCACTCTGAGCTTGTCTCCCACTGAGACAAACTTATTCTCCGGATTTAAGCCTTCCTTAATTTTCTCATATGCACGTACTCCTCCTCTCATAAAGCCTTTAATCTAACAGCTTCCTCTACCTGAAATCTCAGATACTTTGGATCTTACCTTTCCCCTCACCCCCATCTTTTTCTAGGTACCATCTGTCCTTGAATTCTTCCTTAAATCTAAACTCAATATCATAAATTCCTCAGAGAAACCTTCCCTGACATCCCTGGTTAAGTCTCTTTCCCCTAATATAAGGTTTCATACTATATGCCTCTTTATTGAACTTTCCACATTTATTATATTATATTCGGTCTTATAATTCTTTACTTAGTGTCTCTCTCCTGCAGTAGGCTGGTAAACACCACAAGGAGAGGGACCATGTCTGTTTTTGCTCACCACAGTATCCTACTGCATAATCGTAGTAGGTGTTCAATAAATAATGCTGAATAAATGAATTTTTATTTCAATGTACTTACATATATTTGTACCTGTTATTTACACTTATGTGTCATA
>NW_007865009.1:0-607 GCF_000696425.1 Galeopterus variegatus
TTATAGCAGAGTAGTATTCCATTATCAAGGTATACCACATTTTCCTTATCCACTAATCTGGTGATGGACCTTCGGGCTGGTTCCAACTCTTGGCTATTGTAAATATTGTTGCAATAAACGTTGGAGTACAGGTATCCGTTCAGCATGATGATTTTCATTCCTCTAGAGATATTCCCAGCAGTGGAATATGGGGATATTCCCAGCTGGGTCATATGGTAGATCTATCAGTAATTGTTTGAGGAACCTCCATGTCATTATCCATGAAGGCTGTAATATTTTGCAGTCCCACTAACAGTGTATGAAAGTTCCTTTTTCTCTGCAGCCTCACCAGCATTTATCATTCTCAGTCTTCAGGATATTAGCAATCATAAATGGAGTGAGGTAGTATCTCAAAGTGGTTTTGATTTGCATTTCCCGAATGCTGAGCGATGTTGAGCATTTTTTTCATGTGTCTGTTGGACATTCGTATATCTTCCTTTGAGAAATGGCTCTTAGGCTTCTTTGTCCATTTCTCAATTTGCTCATTTGTTTTTTTTTGCTGTATCGTTGTTTTGAGTTCCTTGTATATTCTGGATACTAATCCTTTGTCAGATGTATATTTTGCAAA
>NW_007865010.1:0-607 GCF_000696425.1 Galeopterus variegatus
GGCAGGCATTTGCTGGAAGACGCTTTCAGGGCAGATGTAGACAAGCAAGAAGACTTTGAGTAGAAAAGTTAACAAATTGGTGAAGGCCAAGTGTGGGCTGGCCAGAGACCAAAAGCCTCTGGGGTGGCCACATATTAGGGGACGTTGACACCTTCTTGCAGGCTTTTCTCCACAGACTCCACCCACCAGGTGCTCACAAAAAAAATTGGCAGGATTCCTGGGAAGGTGCCCCTTGTGCTGTAGGTCTGCAGGAAGGAACATGAAACCCTCCTGGACCTGTCAGCTCCATTCACCTGTGGAGCAAAAGCCCTAATCTGTGGGGGAAAGGTATGGTATCTCCTTAGAGAATTGGTGGAAACCCATTACATCTATAAGAAGGGAATGGGGGGAAAACTTCTATACCTGGATAAGAGGCAGGAATGCGAGATGGTCCCAGAACTACAGATATGGGAGGAGCAGAAGCACTAAGAAGGTCACACCCTGAAACCCAGAGACACAGTGCCTGTTTAAGATTGAGACAATCAGAATAACAGAGAACACTCCCCGACCCCACACAACCAGGACAACCAGCATTGTGTAACGAGTGACACTGGAATATTGGTAAGAC
>NW_007865011.1:0-607 GCF_000696425.1 Galeopterus variegatus
TTAAGTAAGTGCCTTGGAATTGTTTACCATGACTTACATATAGTCTTAGATATTTTGGTAAACTTCACTCATTCATCCTCAACCAAGGTATTAATTCAATATTCTAAGTCCCATGCCATGAAAAAATTCCAGTTCCCTTACCCCTGCACCTTTTGGGTTCTCTTAGAGAACTTTTCCAGTCTCTCTTTTTCTAGTACTGAACTCTTTTTTTAAAACCCTGTTCATATGTAATTATTCAAATCTTGGAGATCAGGCGAAGAGATGATTGCATGACTTCCAGCATGCTAGAGCGTTTTCTAATAAGCTTTCCTGAAGGTCATCTAACTCTCTTGGGCAATGTAACTTTGTCTAATAATTATTAGGACCCAGACATTTCACAACCTTTTAAAATTAGAGATAAACATGTGGAAAACTATTGTGTGATTTTTATTTTTGGTCTAATAGAAAAGATAATCCCGAGGTAAGAATTTAGCCATCTTATTTCAACATTTTTTTTCCATTGACTATATAAATCCAAGTTTCTCATATGATTATTTTGTAGAATGGGTCATTCTGCTGTTTCTCCCATAAATGAGTTCAATAAAACCTTGACAATGCTTATGATCTA
>NW_007865012.1:0-607 GCF_000696425.1 Galeopterus variegatus
CTGCAGGCATTTGAGAGCTTGGCTGAGGCTGCAGGATCCACTTCCTGGGTGGTGTGCTCTCATGGCTGGCATTTTGGTGCTGGCTACCGAGGGGGCCTCAGCTCCTCACACGTGGATCCTCCATAGAGTTGCTTAAGTGTCCTCATGATGAGGCTTCTCAAGAATGAGTGATCCAAGAGGGCAAGGTGGAGGGCAATGTTTCTTATGACCTAGCATTAGGAGCCACAGCCTGTCACCATATTCCACTGGTCACACACGGCACCCCTGATATGATGTGGCAGAGGAATACACAAGGGCATGAATACCAGGAGGCAAGATCAGTGTGAGCTTTCTTGGAGGCTGACTCTCCAGATGGCCTCTGGTTCAGACGTCTGGAACTTGGTGATAGGTGTGTGCGCTCTCTTTAGACCTGCAGGTGCACGTGGACTTCTCTTTTGAACTATCTCAGCCATCATATCTCCCCACTGGCCACTTAGTCTTTATACTCTGTTCTCCTCAGTTGCCTCTCTTGACCTCCTAAATCTCTTGACTTCGTGGAATCTAAAGCCTAAGTGTCAGAGCTGGGAGCCATCCTGTCCAAACTCTTATTTTGCACATGAGAAAACTG
>NW_007865013.1:0-607 GCF_000696425.1 Galeopterus variegatus
CTCAAGGAGCAACCAGTTTAAAAAAGTGGTTTTATATACACAATGGAGACATGAAATATAAAAAATACTAGGAGTCCAAAGATGGGAAGAGAAATTGCTGATAAGTTCACTTACAGCTGAGAGAACCAGGGGTCACTTCTGGAGGAAGAGTAAGAACTGGGCCAAATTTTATCTTATTCTGTCATCTACTGATGTAGTTTGTTAATCTGCAGTCACTAAGCACCACTTTGAAATTGGCATCTGTGCTTGAATTAGGCATGGTCCCTGTCCTCACAGAATGTACAAACATAATGACTTTATTTCAGCAGCTCACCACATATCCTGAATCATTCTATTATGAATTCCAGTAGGGCAGTATTTTGGTTTGTTCTTGCATTTCTCTTCCCTATTGGACTGTGAGCTCATAAAGATAAGGGCTATTTCTTAAACGCATCTATATCCTTAGTTCTAAGTATTTCCTATCTCATAATATGTGATTAATAAATATTGTTTAGTAAATAATTTGTTCATTTATTTTTTCCCTACTATATCAACTGGTGGGTTTTGGGGAAGAGGGAGGTAAAGGGGAGAAGGCAAATTATTTTGCTATTATCAAACCGATTGGGTT
>NW_007865014.1:0-607 GCF_000696425.1 Galeopterus variegatus
AGCCAATTATGAGTTCCTCTGTAGTGTTACATGTAGAGCCTACAGATCCAACAGTGTTAGCAGATTAAGTACGGTATCATAAACCAGGTAAGATACCTACTCCTGCAACCGTCCTTTCCCAGGATGGCAAACTGGCGTGTATCTTACCAGAGGGGCGAGAGCTCCCCCTATTGGTACCAATAACCCTTCTGTCTTTTCGCCCATAGTGTTCTAGCTGTGGTCACCAGAGTCGACTGGGTACAGACATACATTCGTGTGACCTATGTGTTGGCTTATTGAATATGCACTGAAGTTCATACAAATGATGACTACTAACCGGACATGTGTGGCTAATAATTGAACCAACAAAACTACAGGACAAGCCTTAAGGCATACTGGACAGACGGTAGGTTGTATAAATGGAAGGGTCACTTATGCTTGCTAAGGGAACATCGTGGAAGATTCTGAACACGTAGATTGTACAGCGAGGGACCCTGAAGGGGTGGATCGTTGGGAAAAATAGGAAAATGTCAGGGCCCCTCGGATGTTCAGAACCTTGCCGAGCACTTGCTGTAAATGTCCTCATGTGTTCCTTGTTACTGCTTAATGTAAGTTGTGTATGGGCACC
>NW_007865015.1:0-607 GCF_000696425.1 Galeopterus variegatus
GCTGTAAATATTAAAATTGTTTTTATTTATGGATTAATTGATCATCATAATTAGTATACAATTGGTCAAAAACTCATATAATATAAAATTTGATTAATAATAAAAATATAAAGTTATTGGAAACGTGTTTTTATTAAATATACATATTTCATACTGTAGAAGAATATTACTTATTGTTATCAATGAATGTTGAAATAAATCAACTTTTAAAGTCAGTTATAAACCTATGTTTTTCTTTTATAAATGCAGATAATGAAAAGCTTTGTTGATATAAATAAGTAGGTAGATAAGTAGCTGGAATGGAAAGGAGTTTTATTATGCAATGTTATTCAATTATTTGAACTTATTCTGAATTAAATGTATGTCAAAAAAACCCAAAGTGGTCTATCATCAAAATTATATTTAATGATCTATAAGTTGATAATTATGTCCCTCTTCAATTTTGTTGGAAATGAAATACAGAAACTGCCTGACTTGTAAAGACATTTATTATTCAATCGGCAGAGTTGTTCATTTTCCTAGTATCTGGGAAGTGCAGCAAATACGTTTTATAAGGACTTATCAGTTGACTATTAATTATACTCCTACTCTTTCACTTAGAGTCCAC
>NW_007865016.1:0-607 GCF_000696425.1 Galeopterus variegatus
TGTTAAGTGAAGTAAGCCAGGGACAGAAAGACAAATATGACATGATCTCAATCCTATGTGGAGTCTCAAAAAACAAAAAAGTGGTTGTCATAGAGAGCAGAATAATGGTTACCAGAAGCCAGGATGAGAGAGGGGTTGATTGCCAGGGAAAGTGGTGGATTAATGGGTACAAAGCTATGCTATCTACCCTAAGTGAATCAATGTGCACACTGCACCCCCAAATTTGTAAAAATAAATGTTAAATAAACAAACAAACAAACAAATAAATAAATAATGTAGCAAAAAATAAATAAATAAAAATAAAATCTGGATCCGCTTTGGCTGGGTGAATGCTTGGTTTGCTTATGTTAAGACATATTCATTCATATTCCTTCACCTATTCTATATTTGAAGTAAAATTGTCATTCATGATTTGGAAGAGTGCATTTTTGCAAAAAAAAAAAAAAAGTAACAAAAGCTAAATAAAGTCTTAGAAACTTGTGGATTAGATGACTTCCAGTCAAGATGGCAAAGAGATGGTCCTCAGCGTCACTCTACCCCACAAACCAACCAACTTACAACTATAAAAAAGCAATGACAGCCAAGCTGGGGCCACTAGAGCTCAGGG
>NW_007865017.1:0-607 GCF_000696425.1 Galeopterus variegatus
TCAAGCTATTTGATCATTCCATAGGCAAATAATTATGTTTTCAACCTTTAAATCTTAAAAACGTTTCCAATGTAATTTTGCATTTATTGGAAAATAAAGCTGGGTGACTTTCCAACCAGCAGCTTTTAAGAAATTTCTGAAATGGCCAAAATAGGAAAAAAATTCTTAAAGAACAAAAAATTTTTTAGCTGAAGTAAATATCCCCTAAAACATAGCATCTTACACCTTTGACAAAACATCTGCCATCCTGTTCCAATGCAAATTCTCCTTCCATAGGTCTTAGCTGGGTCTGCTGTGTTGATATGTAACAAGCTCACAGTGATCTTGATGATGCTGGTGACTTCAGGACAGATTTTGAGTGACAGGGTTTTCTATGTTAAAGAAAAATAATGTCACATGCACATTTAATTTTTTGTTTGTGTTTTTTTTTATTAGTCAGGAAGATATTTATTTGTTTTTCACACAATTTTATATATTTCATGCAAGTTCCTCACTGTTCTGTGTCCTTTAGGAATTAAGCAAGTTTTGTTGCTATGATATCAGACATGCTGATAATACTTACAAGCACATCTGAGTGTATTTTAGTTCAATCTGCTAACTAAAAAAA
>NW_007865018.1:0-607 GCF_000696425.1 Galeopterus variegatus
TGAAAAAAACTAGAAGAAAACACTGGTAAAGTTTCATAACATTGGTCTGGCCATTAATTTGGTGGGGGGGGGGGCTATCACGTCAGAAGCGCAGACAGTAAAAACAAAAATACACAAATAAAATGCTTCCAAAAAGCAAAAGAGATAATCAGTAGAATAAAATAAAACCTAACAAATGGGAGAAAATATTTTCAAACTATACATCTGTTAAGGGATAATATTCAGAATTTAAAAAGAAGTCAAATAATTCAACATCAACAACAACAACAACAAAAGAAACCCAAGTAATTTAATTAAAAATGGGCAAATGAGCTGAATAGACATTTCTCAAAGAAGATATGCAAATAGCCAACAGGTATAAGAAAAATGATCAAAATTACTAATCATCAGGGAAATAAAAATTAAAATCTCGTTTAGATAGTACTTAGTACAGTGGTTTTAAAAAGACAAAAGAGAACAAGTGCTGATGAGGATGTGGACAAAAGGGTGTCCTTATGCACTTTTGGAGGGAATGTAAGTTAGTATAGCCATTATAAAAAACAGAATGAAGGTTTCTCAAAAAACTACAGATAGAACTGCCATTAAATCCAGCACTCCCACTACTGGG
>NW_007865019.1:0-607 GCF_000696425.1 Galeopterus variegatus
CATCACATTTCCAATATAATTCTTTTGCTGGGGTGAAAAGTATGGAGCTGCTGAAATAGCAGTTATAGCTGTTTTCTTAATTATGCTTATTGCATATCTTTGAGTTCCAGTGATGTTTAACTCTGTATTGATTTACTCTGCTCAGTATATCGGGTCTGGTTGACTGGAAACATAGGCATTTTATTTTTATTTTCATACTATGTAATTGTCTGCCAGTAACTCAAATTTCTTATTCTGACTGTTGAACTGATTCAGGAACTTCGTGATGTTCAGATAACACATGTGCTCACACACACACACACACACACACACACACACACACACACACACACACACACACCATATATCCCCACACTGTTGTTAAGTCATCATAAAATGGAGAAAGATGTCTTATGTTATCTCAAAAGAAATATTTTTCAGGACTTTTAAATTTGGTACATATCTTGGCTTTTTTGTTAATAACAAATATAATTTTTATAGGGAGTTAAATATATTTTTGAGAAAGAAAGGGATTACTGAAATATTTTAAAAAGTAACACCAGATTATGATTGATTAATGCACTGTCAGGTTGTCATCTATTACAAAAACAAAATTAAAAAGTTGTGC
>NW_007865020.1:0-607 GCF_000696425.1 Galeopterus variegatus
TCGACCTAAGTAAACACATCGGACCGAGCTCATCCATCTAATAAACTGATCAGACTGAGCTAATCGATCTAACTAATCTCATCAGACCGAGCACATCGATCTACGGAAACTCTTCTGACAAAGCTCATCGATCTCAGTAATCTCATCAGACCAAGCACATTGATCTAAGTAAATTCATCTGAGCGAGATCATCGATCTGAGTAAACTCATAAGACCGAGCTCATCGATCAAACTAAACTCATAAGACCAAGCAAATCGATCTAAGTAAACTCTTCTGACAAAGCTCATCGATCTCAGTAAACTAATCAGACCGAGATCATCGATCATAGTAAACAAATCAGACCGAGCTCATCGACCTAAGTAAACTCATCAGACCAAGATCATCGATCTAAGTAAACTCATCAGACCATGATGATGGATGTAAGTAAACTCATCAGACCAAGCACATTTGTCTAAGTTAACTCATCAGACCAAGATGTTCGATCTATGTACACTCATCAGACCAAGCATATCGATCAAATTAAACTCATCAGACCAAGCACATTGTCAAAGTAAACTCACCAGACCAACCTCATCGATCTAAATTAATTCATCAGAGAAAGCTAAT
>NW_007865021.1:0-607 GCF_000696425.1 Galeopterus variegatus
GGCGCGGGAGCAACACCGAGGGTTGCGATCCCGTTGCCGGACATGGAAAAAGACAAAAAAAGCAAAAAAAAAAAAAAAAAAGATTTCTTCAAGCATACCAACATTCCATTGTTGATGTGGAGCTCATTTACTTCTCTCTAGAAACACACCTCTTCCTCTACTCTATGCTACTTGAATTTTTAAATTTTATTTTGAGGTAATCGTTTGTTTACAAACAGTTTTAGGAAACAAAAGAGCCCATGTACCATTTACTCAGTTTATCCCAGTGGTAACATCTTGTAAAACTATAATTCTTTGTCACAACCTGGACGTTGACATTGATGCAGTCAAGATACAGAACATTTCCGTCACCTCCAGGATTGTTGTCCTTTTATAGCCCACTTGCCACCTGCCTTCCATCCCCTACCCCCTCCTTAATCCCTGAAAATGACTAATCTGTTCTCCATTTCTGTAATTTCATCATACAGTACGTAATCTTTTGCAACTGGCTTTTTTTCGCTCAGAATAAATCTCTGGAGATTCATCTAGGTGGTTGCATGAATCAATAGTTCCTTTTTTTTCTCTCTCTCTCTCTTCTATTCTCTTCTCTCTCTCTCTCTCTCTCTCT
>NW_007865022.1:0-607 GCF_000696425.1 Galeopterus variegatus
CAGAAATGCCACCATGGTTGCCATTGGCAATCCTTTCTTGTGCAATGTCCTTTCTCAGGAAGATGAATACAAGCTGTACATAACTGCGTGTCAATGAAACACTCAGCACCACCGGTCTCATTAAGTAGAAACTAAAAGGCCTCCAAGGAGAAATAAATTCGACTGAATCTGGAGTTCAGGGCAGAACCAAGCAAGGGGAAGAAATGTCCTCCCACGTGGGGGCCACTTCCAGGCAAAAAACCCGAAGCCCAGTACGTCCATTTCCCTCCCTCCTGAGAGCAAAGGCCGTTTTAAATCCCTTCTCTTTGTCAATGTGTTTCATCAGTAAGACCGCAGGCAGAAAGAAGTGCTCTAAGTGAAGGTGTCTGTGGGATAGGATGACTTGCTTCTCTGAGAACTGAAGATACATCTGTGGGAAAGAACAGAGCACCAGGGCTGTTCTAATCTAGATCTGCTACCAGGGCTTTTCTAATCTAGATCTGCCTCTGACTACTTGTCACTTTACTTCCCTGGGACTCTGTTTCCCCATCTGCAAAACCAGAAGACTGGACTCTGGTTTTCAAGCTCTAAAGTTCTATCATCGGAGATTTCATAAAATCCACCCCTG
>NW_007865023.1:0-607 GCF_000696425.1 Galeopterus variegatus
GAAGTTGCCAGGTGAGACCTGCGAGGAAGAGGATTTCGGCATGGGGAGAACACAGGAGATCGCTAGGGTGTGAAAGAGCTTAGAGGAACCGTCCGGAGCATAGTGAGTGAGAGGAAGAGTGGCTTGGGAGGGGGCTAAGATGTGCACAGGGACTCCATCGTAAGGGGCTTGCAGGGCATGTAAGAGTTTGGGGGTTTATTCCAAATTCAAGGCATTGAAGTGAAGTAGAAGTTCAACAGCTTGCAGCAAACTGCTTCATATGGCTTAAGAGCTCTTAAAGCTCTTTAACATGGTTCACTAACTGATGTTCATGAAAATGATCCTTTTCATAAAGAACAGCTTACATTCCTTCCTACCCTTACTAGGAAGGCAGGAAAGTTGTATACTGTGTTTTTGAACCACTTGGTTCATCAAAGAGTTAAAACTGCATTGTAATTAAAGGGGTCATCCTCAGTCATACAGAAAATTCATTTTTTTATAAAATTTATTTGTTCATCCCAGTTGCATGGTGACTTGTAGCCTTCTAACTTAATATACCGATAATTACTATAACATACTTGAAAAGCTTTAAAATCTTTATGTAAATATTGTTTTTCCTATCCCATTT
>NW_007865024.1:0-607 GCF_000696425.1 Galeopterus variegatus
CCAAGGTGTCTTAGTAAAAGACTGATTCAAAATGATTACCTTAAATATAAGCCATATAAAATTAAACTGATTTTCACTTTTATAGAGCTATTAGGTCAGAAAAAATGTGGAAGATATCTTATTCTGGAACTTCACTAAATTGATTGTTTCTTTCTTTCTCTTTCTTTCTTCCTTCCTACCTCCCTCCTTCCTTTTCTCCCTTTCTTTCCTCCCATTTACGAGTGAGGACATGTGGTATTTTTCTTCCCGTGCCTGGCTTATTTCACTCAACATTATTTTCTCCAAGCTCATCCACGTTGCTGTGAATAGCAGAATTTCATTCTTTTTTATGGCTAAGTAGTATTCCACTGTATATATATACCACATTTTCCTTATCTAGTCATACATTAATGGACATTTAGGTTAGTTCCCTGACTTGGCTTTCATAAATAGGGCTACAATAAACATGGGAGTGCAGGTATCTGCTCAACATGATGATTTCCATTCCTTGGGTATATTTCCAGTAGTGAGATTGCTGGATCGTATGGTAGACCTATCTGTAGTTGTTTTAGGAACATTCGTACTGTTTTCCACAACGGCTGCAGTAATTTACAGTTCCACCAACAGC
>NW_007865025.1:0-607 GCF_000696425.1 Galeopterus variegatus
GTGAACATCATAGAGTGTGATCACGCAAACCTAGATGATAGAGCCTACCACACACACCCTGTTCCATTATACTCTATAGGACCACCATCCTAAGATGTGGTCCACTGTTGACTGAACCTTCATTATGTGGCACATGACTGTAATGACTTATGACCTGACAGACTGAGTGCTCTGCTTTAGAAAGATCGTTAAGGTAAAAGTTATTTTTGTCTTCAAGTATGTTAAAATCATGAGGTCAACAGTTAACCTTACAAAATCATTGACTACACGTCCCATGTACGCCAATCAGATATGTGACTGATAAAATTCTGAGAATACTTCTTGAAATACACAGAAATTTCTGGCAAAAAACACACTTGAATAACAGGTCAGAAACATTTCCTGATTCTTTCATTCAAGTAAACATTTACTGAGGTCATACCACCTGTCAGAACTACTCTCCTAGGATCTGGGAACATGGACATAAAGGAGAAAAGGCTCCTGTCCTGGTGGAACTCTCCTCTTAGCTGGGGAAAGAGTCAACAGGCAATTTCAATAAAGTGATTGACAGCCTGGAACAGGGGTCCTCAAAGTGTGGTCCCCGGACCTGCAGCAGCAACATCACCTG
>NW_007865026.1:0-607 GCF_000696425.1 Galeopterus variegatus
AGGAGGGATTAATAAATTTAAATGTAATAATGTTGTTACACTTTCCAATTGGTTGTAATTAGTGGGAAAAAAAGTGCTTATAGTCTGGTTCGAAAGTCACTCCTGATCATGTCTGAAAAGGGCAGATGTTTTGGTCTGTTTTATTCATTGCAGTATCCCCAACTCATGGAATAGCACCTGGCACATAGCAAGCACTCAGTAAATATTGGTTATGAACAATGATTATGACTTTTCTCAATTTCCAGTTTCCAGATTAGTTAGCATCTGAAAGAGAGCTTAATAACTATTGGTTGAATAAGTTAATAAATAATTAAACATAGATTATATTTTAAAGCAGATATTAAGATGATGATAGGTTCATTGACCCAGAAGACAACATGCTTACTCACTGAGAAATGCTGAAATATTTTCGTTGACTCTGGAACCCAAAGTCGAGGTTGAGCTCAGGCTGACATATCACATTTCACTTTCCCGATAAAAATAATTATTTTTCAGTTCAAGTACAATATTCATGTTCACACTGTGCTATATTACCTTCTTTAAACTTAGAATTTTATCATTTTCTTAAATTCAAGAAATATTTATTCATTGTCTACTTCAAAGAGGT
>NW_007865027.1:0-607 GCF_000696425.1 Galeopterus variegatus
TACTGTGTCACCACTGGAGAAGGGCCACTGCTGCACCATACCCCTCCAGAGCCAGAACTGCCACTGCTGCCCCCCCAGGGTTGAGCTGCTGCTGTGCCCTTCCTTACCGTAGCTTTTAAGCCACCACTCCCCTCCTTCAACTGTCTGCATGCCCAGGGTGCTGGCTCTGCAGCCACTCAGTGGATACTCACACCTCAGGCACTAATGCCACCACTGCCAGTTATGCACCCATGCATGAGACACAGTACCAAGAGGGATTTCTCTCAGCAAAAACTTTCCCACGGGGACCAGGGGAGGAACAGTAGAACCAGAGCAGCCTTTGCTATCAAGGACCCCAACAGCCCTCACCACTGCTGTGAACACCTGCAGCATTGGTCACTGAGAACCTCCACAGTCTTTACCAAGCTAACTTTGGCTGAAAAAGTTCCATGGAGACAACACTACTATATACTCCCTGAATCCAGAACTGTTGCTAAGTACCTCAGAGGCACAGCCATTTCATCTCACACAGCCAACACCCTCCCACCCATATGTAGGTGAAGGTCATACCCCACTGAAGCTAGTTCACACAGGCTAGAAAATGTGACTGGTCCCTCAAATATTAGAC
>NW_007865028.1:0-607 GCF_000696425.1 Galeopterus variegatus
TTGCCTAGGACCACATAGCTGATAAGTGATGAAGCCAAGATTTGAATGTAAATTCTTAACTTTAAATCTAAGGACCTTTAATAATAATAATAATAATAACAACAACAACAACAAGAAAGGCTGACACATAACACCTACTATGTACGGTAGGCAGAATAATGGCCCTCAAAGATATGTCCTAATCCCTGGAACTTGTGAATATATTAGATTGCATGGCTAAGAAAAATTAAAGTTGCAAATGGAATTAAATTAGCTAATCATCTGACCTTAAAATAGGGAGATTATTGTGGATTATCGAGGGGGTGGGGTGTGAGTGGGGTGAGGCATGAGGGGCAATATAATCACAAGAGCCCTTAAAAGAGGAAGAGGAAGCAGAAGGATGGGAGAGTCAGAGGGAGATGTGACTACAGAAGAAAGGCACGGGGAAACACACGTGGCTTTGATGATGGAGAAAAGGGGCCACAAGCTGAAAAACACGAGTGCCCTCTAGAAGCTGGAAAAGAAAACAGATTCCTCAGACCCTCCAGAAAAGAACGGGTCCCTGCCTATGATCACTTTTAACCCCATCAGACCTGTGAGGAACATTTGACCTACAGAGAACTGTAAG
>NW_007865029.1:0-607 GCF_000696425.1 Galeopterus variegatus
TTATTTAGATCTCTCATCTCAAGGTCTGTTAATCTTTATCTGTACTTTGTTGTAAATTGCCTGCTATGTGGAACCACCACAGTTGCCTGAATTTTATGGCGTGCTTCTGTTGGGTCATCCAGTAAGGCTGGTGTCTCCAGGATGAACGCAGAAACTTTTGAGGTGTGAACTGCTTCCCACCCTTTCTAAAACTGCAGCATGTGTTTGTGATTGGGTTGTTGCTAACGCAGTTGTGGCAGCAATGTTATGACAAGCATATTGCCTGCTCCACACGTTTACCAAAGGCAACAATAAGACAGCAACAGCTGCATTTATACGATGGACGGATGTTGTGGTTCGTCGAACCCCCATCACTGACCAACCATAGCTGCATGACACCGTTGGGGTAAGCGTTGTCCAGAAGGTCCTTCCTGCAGCGTTTGCTCTGTTTGCACATGAGCTTGCACTTTTTTCTTTACCTCTAAGTCCCAGTCCCCTCATCTGTCATGTAAGTGGTAAACTGGGTGGTCTTAAACAGTAACATTCTGTAATTCTGGTTATTGTAGATTCCAGGCATTAATGGTTCCCCCCAACATTCTCAGGGAAACCAGTAGGGGTTCCCCAGAGC
>NW_007865030.1:0-607 GCF_000696425.1 Galeopterus variegatus
AATTGTTAAATTTTCCTGTAGAATTGACCATTTCATCATTATATAATGACTTTATTTGTCTGTAGAGGGAGTTTTAATCTTAAAATTTTCTTATATTTGAGAACAAGCAATCATTGTTTGGGAATGCTGTGTTTCCATTCTGATGGATTCCATTTGTTAAAAACAGCTTTATTGAAATATAATTTATATGCCATACATTTCACCCATTTAAAGTGTACAATTGAATGGTTTTTAGTATATTCACAGATCTTTGCAGCTATCACCATAATCAATTTTAGAATATTTTTATCACCTTGAAAAGAAACCCCATACCCTTTAGCTATCACCTCCCTACTTCTCATCTCCCCCAGCCCTAAGCAAGCACTAATCTACTTTCTGTCTCTATTGATTTTCCTGTTCTGGATATTGCATATGAATAGAGTAATATAGCATGTGGTCTTTTGTGACTGCCTTCTTTCCCTTAGCATATTGTTTTCAAGGTTTACCCATGTTGTAGCATGGATTAGTACTTCATTTCCTTTAATGGCTCTATAATATTCTATTGTATGGATATACCACATTTTTCTTACCCATACATCAGTTGATGGACATCTGGGTTGTTTCTACC
>NW_007865031.1:0-607 GCF_000696425.1 Galeopterus variegatus
GGTGAGGAGGAGCCGGGCTGAGACGCCGCAGGAGCGGGTGCTGGCCCCAGCCACCGGAGGGAAGCAGCCATCTCAGGGGAGACCACAGTGAGGAGCTCTTCCAGCTGAGCCGGGCGCACCTCAAACTGGGAGGGAGGGCACTTCATCTGTGAGCATCCCCATCCACCACGTCTGACCCCCCGTGGGGGCCCTGGACCCTGTGCACAAGTCTGCAAGCTGCCCACGAGGGACAGAGACCCAGAGAGACGCGAGAGGCAAAGGGACCCCGGGAGGAGACGGGGAGTGGGGTGGGGGGGAAGAGAAAGGAGAAATGACAGGGCCCAGCGAGAGGAGGACAGAGGCAGGGACAGCAGCGGGAGGGCGACAGGAATAACATGCTGGTAACGAGGGAGCAAGGCGGAGAGATGGGGCGAAGACAGGGCCCAGGCGGAGCTGCTGCAGCCTAGTGGGGGCTTGTCCCTCTGCACAGCAGAGGCGGCCTCCCGCAGCCGCCGCGCTCCTGCCCAGCACTCTGCAGCCCTCGGTTGCTGCACTCAGGGACCTTCCTGCCCTCTCCTGGTGACCTACGGGAGGGAGTCGGGGTCTGGGGTCGTCGGGTGGGCCTGCT
>NW_007865032.1:0-607 GCF_000696425.1 Galeopterus variegatus
TGTGTGTGTGTGTGTGTGTGTGTGTGTGGTGTTAAATGTGCTTTTCAAAGTTCTGAGAGTTTGATGGGAATATCTGATTAGCTCCTCTGAGAAGAAAAGATGCTTGGACCTCTTCTTGTTTCTTCTTTAGAATAATTTGGGTGGGATTTGTGATGCAGAAAAGCTTAAGGAAAAAAGGATATCTATTCTGCGTGGTGGAAATTTTTTGAAAAAAAATTGCTTTCTTCAAACAAGGTATGTCTGATGAATTACTAAACTATGTATATAGTTGCTTTTCATTCACTATTATAAAAACATTAAAATGTATTAGTCATTAAGAAACTTCAATAATACCTTGACCAAGTAATCAGTCTGTACAAATTTCGATTTCAAGAGAGTTGGAATAGGAGTGGGTGGTAGCTGGCATCCTTATAAACAACTAATAGTATATAAATATTTATCGATTATAAATTTATTGTGCTAAAATATTAATATTACAGCAAGATTTTCACTGTTTCTTTATATCGAGTGGTCATGAGGCTTAATTATGGTTTTAAAAAAAAGTTGAAGTGTGACAATTGTGTAGAATTTTAAAGTAACTTAAGTATTATCTTGCTTTTTAAAAAAA
>NW_007865033.1:0-607 GCF_000696425.1 Galeopterus variegatus
CTTTAACTCTTACATTTAGGTCTCTGACCTACTAAAAAATTAACTTTTTTAGATGAGATCAGGCATGTTTAGGGTGCTATGGCCATAGACAGCTTTTTTAAAAATTAACTTTTTAAGTTAATTTTTGTATATGGTGTGAGGTAGGGGTTCAAATTTATTCTTTTGCATGTGAGTATCCAGTTATCTCAGTACCATTTGTTGAAGAGACTATTCTTTCTCCCATTGAATGATTTTGGCACCATTGTCAAACATGAAGTGACCATAAATATTGGCTTTATTTCTGGACTTTCAGTTTTATTCCACTGATCTACATATGCTGTCTTGATTTTTGTAGCTCTGTAGTTTGAAATTGGGAAGTGTCAGTCCTTCAACTTCGCTCCTCTTCTTTTTCAAGACTGTTTTAACTATTCTGGTTCTCTTGAATTTCCTTACAAATTTCAGAATCACCTTGTCAGTGATGACAAGAATTGCTGAAAAGAAGCCAGGTGGAATTTTGATGGGTAGTACATGAATTTGTAGAACAATTTGGGCAGCATTGCCATCTGAACAATATTATGTCTTGCAATCCATGTCCATGAATATGGGATGTCTTTCCATTTATAAGATA
>NW_007865034.1:0-607 GCF_000696425.1 Galeopterus variegatus
ATGACCATCCCCTTTGTAGAAAAAGACCACAAAACATTTCCCACTGGGGAGACTAAGAAGGTAGAGTGAACATTTGTCATGAGTGTGGCCACACAGCATCCAATTCTTCAAGAACATCTGGTTTGCTTTGGGAAACTACCCAGTTGTGGTTAATTTTGTTGATTTCTAAATCTAGTTGCCCCCATACAGCCAGAAAGTGGGCATATGATGTAAACTCAGTCAATTGGATTCTCCTTTTTAAGAATTTGCTTCTTAACTGTTTATTCCAGCTGGCAAGACAGCTGGGGGTTTCCCGGTACCAGAAGTTTCTGCAGCTGCCTGGGACCTATCTGTTCCAAGCCACTTACTTCAAACTTCCTTTCAAGACTGTGAGTGCCCTCATTTCCTGCCTTTAAATTCCCATTTTGCTGTTTGCTAGAGTTTGTTTCTGTTGCTTACAATTAAAGAACCCTGACTATAGAAAGCCTTCAAGAAGTAGGGGGTGAAACTGACAACTGGAAATATTGTTCCATGACAATACATATTGCACCTAACACATTGTCACAGGGGTGAAGACTACAGGGTCAGGAGGGGAAGAGTATCTGCTTCTCCCCATCTGCTTGATTGG
>NW_007865035.1:0-607 GCF_000696425.1 Galeopterus variegatus
GAAAAGGGAGAGAGACCTGAGCCAGGCATTATTTCAGTCAAGAAGCTTTATTCCACCAGCATGGAGGGGAGACAGAGTCAGATCAGTTCCCCTGAACAAAGGAAAGCAGGAGGTTTATAAGACTTTGAGGGTTCTGGCAGAGTAATGGGCAATTTTGAAATCGGTGTGCAAGGTGACACAGCCCTAGTGGTCTGATAATATTTGGTCGGTTAGGGCATGGGCTTCTGAAGCATTCCTTCCAGCCCAGCCCAATTGCCTTAAGCTGGCCATGAGGCATAATATTCCTTCCTTTTGTATTTGGTAAAAAAACAAAAGAGAAAAAGGATGTGAGTTATTGTTATTAGGGAGACCCCCAGAACAGGTATATGGATGAAGGTCTGTCTTCTATAACTTTTTTGTGCTGACAACAGAGGGGAGGAGTGGCTAATGATCTGGGGGTTTTCCTTGCCATGGCCAAGAGCTGATATGTGGGCTGAGCCCAGCAAAACCATGGGGGTAGTGCTGCCCAAGGACCTGGGGTCCCAGCTTCTTCCCGAGTGTGCCCAGGATGTGGAACATGAAGTCAAAAGAGATTATTTTCCAGATTTAAGGTTTAATGTTTTCCCTG
>NW_007865036.1:0-607 GCF_000696425.1 Galeopterus variegatus
AGGTGGGGGATGGCACTCAGTATGGCGCTGAAGCGGATTCCAGGCCGGATGCAGATGGGGGAGCGCGAGAACAGGGGCATCGAGGGCCCAGATAGCTGAGCCCTCCCACCCTGCATCCCATTTCGGGACCCTACGTCCGGGGCCGCCGGCGGTTCCTGCGATTAGCGCTCCAGATGTTCAGCTGCGCTGGGGCTCCGCTTTCCAGATGTTGGGCACCTCTGTTCTCACGTGTGGGACCGCCATCCTCTCTGTATGATGAGAGAGGAGAGTCCTGTATTGGTCAACTCTGGAAGTCGCTAGGAAAATCTGATGGGATGAAATCTTGAAGAGCAGCTGACAAAATTTCACTCAGTTGTGGAATCCCACCCTCTGTACAATGGAGGGCAGGAGTCCTTCCCACTTCTTGAGAGCTTGACCACGGGAGGAAGATGAGAAGCCCAGGGATGCGGCCCTGGAGCCCCTTCCAGGCCCTACGTCCAGTTTGCTCCCCCCAGCCTCCACAGGATGCCTGAAAGCCCCAGGACTATATTCTTCCTCAGCCCAGAAATCCTTAGCAGTGATCCTAGTTTGCAAAGATATATTTGTGTGACTATTTGATTAATGTCTG
>NW_007865037.1:0-607 GCF_000696425.1 Galeopterus variegatus
CTGTGATTTTTATTTGAACTTACCTAATAACTAATGATGTTGAATATCTTTTCATGTGTTTTTTGGCAATAAGTATTTCTTCTTTGGAGAAATGACTATTCAAGTCTTTTGCCAATTTTTTAATTAGGTGGTTTGCCTTTTTATTTTTGAGTTGTAGGAGTTTTTTACATATTCTATATACTAGACTGATATTATTCTAATATCATTTAATTTTTGAATTGATTAATTCAATTGCAAACCTATGATTTACATTTTAGAGATTTTAATGCTGTATACTTTGTTTTTCATACATTTTTTTATTTTATAATACATGTGTTATTAATATGCAGCTACATGAGTTGGTATGAAATTTAACATAATTTGTATGGTAATTAAATTATATAAACTTTTCTTTACAATAGAGTGAATATGGGTAGATACACCCTGCAAAAGAAGGCAGAGAAATTAGATACTATTCATGGAACTGTGTTTTCAATTATCTATTTATATTTTCTTACTCATATATTTTAATTGTAAAATTATAGTACCTGCTTCTAGCAAAATAACGATTGTTGAATGGATATAAGGATGATTGGATGGATAAAGTGAATAATCTGTTAAATATATT
>NW_007865038.1:0-607 GCF_000696425.1 Galeopterus variegatus
GAAGCATTAATTTAAATGTTTATAGACTTGATGAAAATATTGTCCACACAAATAATACATAAAATTTTGGGGGTTTGTCTCTAAAAAGTCATGTTTAAAATATTTTCAACTGCCTCAGCCTATATAATTTTTCTTTGTAAAGTCATCAACTTTGAGACACACATATTAATTTAATGCACTTTAACTGCTGTAAGGTTTTCTATTATATGATAAAAATTTATTTATCGATTTCTCTGCCAAAATATTTACTGCTTACCATTATCAACACTGCTGCTCTGGGTAAAATTTGACAGCTGTTTTAGCTATTTATCCCAAAACGAGTATGACTGGGATGCTGGCCCTGGATTTATCTTCCTGCAATGGTGTTCTCTGGAATGTAACAGATTAACATAAATAGCCAATAGGTTAGCTCAATTGGTTAGAGTGTGATGTTGATAACACCAAGGTGTCAAGGATTCAGTTCCTGTACCAGACAGCCTTCAAAAAAGAAAAAAAAAGATAAATGGAATGTTGATTTGTGTCATGTACTAAAGCAGATTGTACTCCCATTGTTAAACTTATTGTGAGATCC
Organism: Galeopterus variegatus; assembly: GCF_000696425.1. Taxonomy (NCBI): domain Eukaryota; kingdom Metazoa; phylum Chordata; class Mammalia; order Dermoptera; family Cynocephalidae; genus Galeopterus; species Galeopterus variegatus. The sequence continues at coordinate 572 of NW_007865038.1, forward strand.
CTTACTCTTGAGGAGTATTCAGGGAGATGTGACCTG
>NW_007865039.1:0-607 GCF_000696425.1 Galeopterus variegatus
TTCATAAAATCAGAAGAAGCCACAAATGAGAGAAAGAAAGGACCACTCTGACCATTTCAAGGACCGACCACTTCAAGGTTGACCCTGGTGAGTGCACAGAGCAAAAGCTGGCAAAATCTGCATCTGTGCCCTTCATATGAAGTTTCTTGGAGGTGGCAGGGGAGAAGAGGGCTTTGGTAGCCCTAGGCCAGCAAGACTACTCACAGGGTTCCCATGGACACACATAAAAAGTGAGGAGCCACAGACAATAGAAAAAATGAGCCACTCAGAAGATGGTGAGTCATCGCTAGGGACTGTCTCACAGCCCATCCCATGGGAAGTGTTTGGAGTGTGGGGACTGGGGGAGACTGGCCCACCAGGGGAACATTGGGGTGCAGCATGGACAGCTGATCTGCCCTCCAATCAGCACAGGCCCACTCAGTGGAGACTGGTCAAGAATATAGAACTGCAGGAGGTGCAGTTTGATGAAAAGACTCAGGCCCAGACTACAGTTTCCACACAACCCAGGTGTACTGTACCTCACAAGACCTGGAAGTGTTTACAAGATCAACAATTAAAACCTGAGCTGCACAAAAAGCCTTCCCCAGGGAATCAGCAGCAATGAAGC
>NW_007865040.1:0-607 GCF_000696425.1 Galeopterus variegatus
GGCCTTGAGCCCAGAGCATGGTCAATTCAATACAGTAAGAATCCATGACTGATTTCATGATATGCAATCAACAACTGTGGGTTCTCAGTCTGAGAATCTTTTGGCCAAAGGTGTGTGGTCCTAGGTATCACTTAGCATTGTAAATTAACCAGCTATCACAGTCAAATCATAGTGACTGTCATCACTCTGAGATTAATCCCACCCTTAACTACACCCAAGTTTTATGCATCTAAGGCTAAGTAGCCAAAAAAAAAAAAAAAGATAAAGTTTTGGATGAATGTTGTTAACATAGCAGGATGGTGATATACAGTGTAATGCAAAGAACCCTGGATCTGGGTGGGTGATCAAAGACACTATTTGCTCTGAGTTCTTGGACAAGTCACATCACCTCAGTATCCATCTCCTTTACTATGAAAGGGATATGCCTATCACCCACCTCTGACTGAGGGAATGAAAGTGAAAACTGTCATGCCAATGTTAGAGCTCTTAAATAAGGTAGGACGTAATCATTCAACTGGTTAAATCTTTCTTAAAGCCAATTACACATACTAAAGTTCTGAATGTCAGGCACTTCCTGAAACATTTACATTATTTTTCGTTCACTAAA
>NW_007865041.1:0-607 GCF_000696425.1 Galeopterus variegatus
TCTTGCCTGTGTGAGTTCTCTGATGTACATTGAGGTCTGACTTACCATGGAAAGTTTTTCTGTATTCTTTACATTCATATGGTTTCTCAATACTTTGATGCATACTAAGGTATGATTTATAGTAGAAAATTTTGGTGGCGCACTGTTACAGTGCGCCACTTGGGAGTGCGGCAGCGCTCCCGCCGAGGGTTCGGATCTCACATACAGACCGGCCGCTCACTGGCTGAGCGAGGTGCGGGCGCAAAACCGAGGGTTGCGATCCCGTTGCCGGTCCCGGACTGGTACGGGCACGACACTGAGGGTTGCGATCCGTTGCCAGTCACGAAAAAAAGACAAAAAGGAAAAAAAAAATTTCTATAGTAGAAAATTTTCCTACATTCTTTACATTGATATGGTTTCTCACCTGTGGGTACTGTGGAAAAACCTTTCACCAGAAGTGACTTCTGGTGAAAGGATTTTCCATAATCATTACATAAACAGGGTTTTTCTCCTCTGTGAATTCTCTTATGCACAGTAATTTCTGAGTTCTTAGAAAAAGTATTTCTTGGGCCGGCCCGGTGGCGCACTGCTACAGTGCGCTGCTTGGGAGTGCGGTGGTGCTCCCGCT
>NW_007865042.1:0-607 GCF_000696425.1 Galeopterus variegatus
TCCTAAAAACAGCAAGAGAAAGTGTCAAGTTACCTAAAAGGGAGTCCTCATCAGACTAAAAGCAAACTTCTCAACAGAAACTCTACAGGCCAGAAGAGAATGGTACAATACATTCAAATTACTAAAAGAAAAAAATCTGCCAGCCAAGAATACTATACCCAGAAAGGCTATCCTTCAGAAATGAAGGAGAAATAGTATATTTCCCAGACAAACAAAACCTGCAGGAGTTCACCACCACATGATCAGCCCTAGAAGAAATCCTCAACAGAGTCTTGCATGTGAAATCCAAAAAAATGAAAATCACCAAGAATACACAAGAAATAACAAATCCCCCTGGTAGAGCAGATATGCAAACAAGAAAGAGAAACTATATCACACCACCTCAGAAAACCAACAAACAGCAAAGAAACAATAAAAGGGAAATAGAGGAAAAAAGATATTTAAAACAACCATACAAAAGTAACTAAATGGCAGGAGTTAGACAACACCTTTCAATAACAACCCTAAATGTAAATAGGTAAACTCCCCACTCAAAAGACATAGACTGGGCCGAGCCCGTGGCACACTCGGGAGAGTGTGGCGCTGGGAGCGCAGCAGCACTCCCGCC
>NW_007865043.1:0-607 GCF_000696425.1 Galeopterus variegatus
GGGTGGAGCCCTAATGAGTTAGATTAGCACCTTTATAAAAGACAGGAAAGATTTTGCTTCATTCTTTGTTCTCAGACATGTGACGATATAGCGATGTGGTTGTCTGCAAGACAGGAAAGGGGCTCTCACCAGACTCTAAGAACTGCAGGTACCTTGATCTTGGACTTCCCAGTGTCCAGAACAATGAGACATAAATGCTTACTGTTCAAGCCACCCCAGCTATGGTATTTTTGTTTTAGCAGTCTGAATTGACTAATATAGTCTCTGTGAAGATACTGATGCAAAGTTATGTTTCCAAAAATGACATCCAACATATAAATAGAGGAAGTCATTATTTCTAAATATCCATACTGTATTTTAAACAATTCTATATGTAAAATTAATTTAATGGATATGAAGGTATTTCACAAAAGTAAATAAAGCTAAACATCCTTGCTTTCCTCAGAGGACAAACAGTAAACAGACAATGCTTCTTACAAGTAGCTGATAATTTGTCTTTCAAGGTAAAACAAGTGTTTCCATCTCTTTGTTCAGGTACTTTTTTGAAAATTCTGCATATTGCAGATAGCTATCAAAGCTCCAATTGCTTTTAAATTTATTTTTTTTT
>NW_007865044.1:0-607 GCF_000696425.1 Galeopterus variegatus
CATCAACAAAATCAAGGACAAAAACCATAGGATTATTTCAATATACACAGAAAAAGCATTTAACAAAATTCAACATCCCTTCATAACAAAGACTCTTAGCAAATTAGGTATAGAAGGAAAATATCTCAACATAATAAAAACTGTATATGACAATCGCACCACCAATATCATCCTGAATGGGAACAAGGATGCCAACTCTCACCACTTCTATTTAACGTAGTATTGGAAGTACTAGCCAGAGCAATCAGGCAAGAGAAAGAAATAAAGAGCATCCAGACTGGAAAAGATGAAGTCAAACTGTCCCTGTTTGCAGATGACATGATCCTATACATGGAAAAGCCTATAGACTCTACCAAAAAAATCTCTTATGGCTCAAAAACAATTTCGTTAAAGTTGTAGGATACAAAATCAACACAAAAAAATCAGTAGCTTTTTTATACACCAATAACAAACTAGCAGAAAAAGAAATCAAGAAAAGTAAACCCATTTACAACAGTCACCAAAAATATAAAATGTCTAGGAATCAATCTAACCAAGGAGGTGAAAGATCTCTACAATAAGAACTACAAATCACTGCTGAAAGAAATTAAAGAGGATGCAAAAAGAT
>NW_007865045.1:0-607 GCF_000696425.1 Galeopterus variegatus
GAAGTTGTCTCAAGGAAGCTCCCCAACATCTGGGTAAAACTCAGGAGACATTCTCTTCAAACTATTAGTAAGGGAGAAAGGTCAAACGTGTTCAAAGAGAGGAAGTTCCAGCCCAGATTATAGTTGTAGGAGTAGGATCTGAGTCTCTTGGTGAATTGTGCTGCCTGGCAATAGTGGGTGGATGCACAGATGACAATTCAAATATGTGTGGACACAAAGACTGTTTTTGAGAAGCCAGAGACAGAAATTCCAGAAAGCCATATGCCTTTAGGGACGAATGGCACTTCTTCTAGCCCAATCTTTCTCTCAGTAAATTTCATAGATGTATCCAAACATCATAGCTTTGTCAAAATCTTTCTTTCACTCTACACCAGTCCTAAGAGGGACCAGAATCTGTATCTGATTCTTGAACCCTCAGGAATGATGACACTCTGGGGGATCCTGCTGTTCAGCCTTCAATTCAAACAATATGTATTTATCAAATGCCTACTGTGTGCCAAAACGTTAATCTGAGTTACAGACTACAGAGAATATAGAGGTGTCTTTCTTCTTGTTCTTGGGATACACTTATTCTACATGTTTTACTGGATTGTTTCATGTGACATTT
>NW_007865046.1:0-607 GCF_000696425.1 Galeopterus variegatus
GGCATGAGTGAAGTCTTTGGGTGGATAGAAATATATTATGTCTTGAATAGGTTGTCATTAGGTGAGTGTATATATTTGTCAAAATTCTTTAAATTGTATATTTAAGATATGTACAGTTCAATATATATAAATTTTACTTCAATAAAAAATATCTGTAAAAATAACCTCCTATACTTGAAAAGAAAATATCATCACAATAATCATTATTTTTTCATTATTTACTAACCCACTTGCGAAGCTTTTGCTAATCTGTGGGCTTTTCTTGGCCAGAGATAGTTATATTTTCCTTCCAATCTATACAGTAGCTCTGAGGAAGCTTTGGGCTTTTACTAAAAATGCAAATATTTCTAAATTTATAACAAGGTGAAAAATAATAAATCTTTACCTAATTGCAATCAACTTGTTTCACTTAAGCTTAGATTTCAGAGATACATCATGAAGTCAAATAATTCTAAGAAAACTGTACTTTAAAATAAAAAACTGTACTTTAAAATAGTATTAATTTTATACTACAAAATTATTAAACTATTGAAAAACTATTTCAGTTTTAATATGAGTTTTCTACACTATAGAAATATTTAAATCAAAAGAACCATTATTTATCACA
>NW_007865047.1:0-607 GCF_000696425.1 Galeopterus variegatus
TATATTATCACCTTTAGTTCACAGATTATTTTGTACCCTGTATTTCATTAAATTGATTTTCATATTTTAAAACCCCCCAAAACAAAAAAACAAAAACCAGATACTATTCTCTGTTCACTATGAACTAAAACTAACATTTAATAACAAAACTAAAAAATGAAAATACTATTCTACGTGGGACTAAAAATGAAACAAAACCTCTTTTAAGCAACATTTATATCAAAGATGTATCAACCAAAATTTTTAAATGTTATAACTTAAGAACTACATCTACAAAATTATAGATAAAAAGGTAAAATAAACTGAAATAAAACAAATATGGAAAAAAAAGCAGAAATTATTTAGGAAAGAAAAAATTAATAAATGAAATAGAAATCATATTTTAAAAATCTGATAAATAATCCAAAAATTGGTCTAATAGATAAAAAGGAAGGGGTGGAGAAAGAGCAAGTACATAAAATGAAAAGGTATAGAAAAAGAAGAATCACGGAAACAAAAAATATTAAAAACTTTTAAAGACTTCTTTGCTTAATTTTATGCAAATCATTTTGAAACCCAGATGTAAATATTTTTTTTAAAACACAGGCTAAAAATACTGCTGAAAAAA
>NW_007865048.1:0-607 GCF_000696425.1 Galeopterus variegatus
GAAGTCTTAAATAGGATTTCTCAAGGGTCCTAGAGTTCTGTAAACTGAGTGCAGGTGAGAACTTGTTTACTACAGACACGTTTTGTAGGTTCAATTCCTCTTAAGTCCCTTTATGTAGACAGTTTGAAAAGGAATTGACTACTATAAGATCAATATCACACTCTCATGGCATCCTTCCCAGAGCACACATAAATAAAATACATTTGCAATAAGCTCTCTTAACCAACTTCAGTTAACTTATTCCCTTGATTAATCGAGATTTATCTGAAACTAGTGTGGACCTCTCTCTGTCATTCAAAAGCCTTTCTCTTAGCTCTCTGAAACTATCAATTGATTATCAGCAAAAATTACCATATCTTAAACATCATCTCTGAACATTTTCTCTATCTCATCTATCCATTTTTTCTATCTTATCTTATCCAAAAATCTTCACTTCCCTGAAACCCTGCAAAGCCCTATTTCTGACCACCTCTCCCATTGGCATGGGCTTGAAGGCTGGTAAGTCATGTCTCTGGTGCTGTTTTTAGACCACTTTTCCTCCAGCCACCCTAAACCACCCTCTGTGTCATCATTTTTTGAAATGTGCAATTTACTTCAAGTTAATATA
>NW_007865050.1:0-607 GCF_000696425.1 Galeopterus variegatus
ATTAATTAAATATTTAATCATGGAAAATGATTAGGGGAAAGGAGTAAAAAGAGAAACTATAGTTCTCATAGTGGCTTTCCCAGATAAGTACATGAAATTTCAAAAGTTTTTTCTATATTTAGTCTTCTCAAAATAAAGGTTAAAGTTACAGCTATTTTAAACCCCTTTTCTTTATACAGGTTAAATACAGGCTTTGGAGTCAGAACTAAGTTCAAATTCCAGCTTTGATTCTTATTAGCTTGGCCACCTAGTACATATTGTATAACCTCTCTGTGCCTCAATATCCTCATTTATGTAATAATATGTACCATATAAAGTTATTCTGAGGATTAAATGTGAAATGCTGATCACAGATGCCTGGCAGCTGAATAGATATTAGCTGTAATAATTATTATTCTTATAATGTTCTACAAATGTACTCTAATGATTCTTTTGTTTGTTTGTTTTTATTGAATCAAAATCAATTATACATTTTGGGGGTTGGTCATTGAGATATGTTGATTAAATCAATATTACTGGCATATATACTGTTACAAATCATAATTATTCTTTATGACCCTTGTCCAACCTCTCCCCTTCCCCCATGCCCTCCCCTTCCCCCCCCCCC
>NW_007865051.1:0-607 GCF_000696425.1 Galeopterus variegatus
CACCATCACAGCAGCCACTACTACCATCGTCACCACCTCCATCGTCATCACCACCATGACCGTCACCACCACCACCTCTACCATGCACACCACCATCACCATCACAGCAGCCACTACTACCATCATGAACACCTCCATCGTCATCACCACCATGACCATCACCACCACCACCCCACCACACACACCACCGTCACCATCACAGCAGCCACTACTACCATCATCAACACCTCCATCGTCATCGCCACCATGACCATCACCACCACTCCACCACACACACCACTGTCACCATCACAGCAGCCACTCCTACCATCATTAACACCTCCATCATCACCACCATCACAACCTTCTCTACCCCCAGCACCTCCATCACCACTACCATCATCAGCCCTTCCACAATTACCACCACTATCCACACCGTCACCACCACCACCACAATCCCTGTGTAACCAACCACGCCATAATTATCACCACTCTCACCACCACTACCACCACCTTCAACATCACCATCACCACCACCACCGCTATTCCACCATCATCACAACCATGATATGCCACTGCTACCACTACCTGTAACAATCTAGGAAGAAAAGATGATTTCTACTGTGTG
>NW_007865052.1:0-607 GCF_000696425.1 Galeopterus variegatus
AACTATCCTCAGGTAGCTCACAGTCGGGCCCCAGGTCATAGAGATAATATCAAATCAGAAATAATCAATCAGAAATATGAATGGCTGGAGCTGATCATCTTCCAGGAAACAGATAATAAGTGCAAATGGGTCGGTCAGAGGGGGGTTAGTCCAGTGTCAATTAAAGCTCTTGGTGGGGGCTGGGGTGGGGCTGAATCCAAGTCTTCCGAGTGGAGGAGGCAACCAGGTGGAATGCACAGCTGGGACAAAGGCACAGCTGAAAGCAGTGGTCCAGAGACTGAGGAGGAAGGACCTGGCCAGACTGCCAAACCCAGCCGCCCTATAGGATCCCAGTTGGGAGGCAAAACAATGTGAAGGGAGAAAAGGATGGAAGACAAGGGGGACTTTATTTTATTGTAATCACTATTTTTATGTTTAGCCAGGTAATGGCCCTGGACTGATGTCTATTTAATTATGTAATGAACTTAGGATGAGTTACTTCCTTCTTTAGGCTTCAGTTTCCTTCCTTGTGATATGGGATGTGAGAAGCTGACTTAATGACTCCCTGAGATCTCTGCCTCTGGGAAAGGCACAAAGGCTCAACGCTGGGGTAGACCAGACCTGGGGT
>NW_007865053.1:0-607 GCF_000696425.1 Galeopterus variegatus
TGACTCAAATGCCCATGTTCTCAGGAGGACCCAGGAAACAGGCCCGTACATAGATGGCAACTTCATTTATGACAGAGCTGGCATTTATACACCTGTGGGGAAGGAAGCTCTGTCAACAACTTGTCCTGGAACATTTGTTATCCATATAGAAAAACCTACATTGGACAATTTCACACCATTCGCAGGGACAAAACTATAAACTCGTGAAATAGAAGACAGTCTAGGAGTTTATATTTGTGAACCTCTGGGTAGAAAGGAAGTTCTTAAACAAAAGAGTAAACTGTGAAAGAAAGGTTGGATAAGATTAAGGATGTCTTTTATCAAACACTGTATTAGTCCATTTTGTGTTGCTGTAACAGAAATACCTGAGACTGGGTAATTTATAAAGAACAGAGGTTTATTTGGCTTATGATTCTGAGACAGCTGCATCTGGCATGGGCCTCAAGCTGCTTCTACTCATGGCAGAAAGCGGCAGGCAGCTGGTGGGTACAGGCAGATCACATGGTGAGAGGAAGTGAGAGAGAGACAGAGAGGAGGTGCCAGGGTCTTTTTAAACAATCAGCTCTTGTGGGAACTAATAGAGCGAGAACTCACTCATTAATCCCCT
>NW_007865054.1:0-607 GCF_000696425.1 Galeopterus variegatus
AAACATACCAAAATAAAAGGTTTGTGTGGGAACGTCTGTTGGGGCTGGGGAACGAGGGTTGGAGAAGAGGAAGGTGGTGAGAAGACGGAATAGACTCCCCTGAAGCCATAGGAATAGTATGATAGTGGAAGTCTGCCAAGCCAGGCCCAAATATCTTAGACTCCAGCTGTATGAACAGGTGTTTCCAGATTGGAGAAGCTGTTTACATGTGATGGAGAACCATTTAAATTTAAAGAGACTCTGCTCTAGGGTTCTCTTCTTTTAAAAAACAAACATGCCTGTCATAAGACTTCATTCCTAGTAGAAAGTATTTAAAGCAACCTGTTTTAAAGAAAGTAGAAAAGTTGTGGCCAATTCCAATTAAAAATTATAATTTCTGAGCAAACATGTTAGTAACAGAAATTATTTTGATAGTATTTTCACCAAAACTATACATAATAGAATATAGAGTTATTTAGTCAGCTTAACTATTTTTTAAAACAAGTTTTTAAAATTCTAAGTAATGGAGCATAACTTTTTATAACTAAAACATAAAAATATTTCCCGTATATTTATGCAACCAATTAGATAATCCCCATAACCCACTGTGGGCAGAAGATGGACAACG
>NW_007865055.1:0-607 GCF_000696425.1 Galeopterus variegatus
TATCTGAACCATTTCAAATGGTTTCATCATAAGCAGAACATAATCATTTTATTCGCTATGGATATCTAGGCTGACTCAGTTCAGAAGCATGAGCTTCTGCATAATATTGACTCTGGGACATCAGAGTAGCCAAACCTAGCCCTCGTCCCATCATATGGCAAGACCTCTGTACTATTTACACATTCCAGGTTTTGTAGAACTCAGGACTTGCCAAAGGTCATAAAGAACAACACCTCCTTCCCCTGCTTAAAACTTTCAGGGTCTCGCCGTCACACACAGAGTAAGCCTCAAACGCCAGGCATGGTGCAAGAAGTCCTGAACACCCAGGCGAGCCGACTTTGTGGTTTTGCTTCTGCCACCCCACTCTCATCTCCACATCCTCTTGCCATGCTTCTGTTAGCTTTGCCTGGAGAATCCAAGAACTAGATGGAAATACCATATTCTGTGAGACTCCTGGGGTGTTTTATTCAAGATGTTTCCTGTATCTGGAATCTATTCCAGTCCCTTCTTGGCGAGAACCTACAAAACCCAGCTCAAAAGTCACATGAGCCTGTCACTGGAGCCTCTAAGCTAAGTGGGCCACTCTCCCGTGATTTCCCCATCATTT
>NW_007865056.1:0-607 GCF_000696425.1 Galeopterus variegatus
CTTTTGTAAAATAAAAGAACAGAGCAAGCGAGAGAGAGAGAGAGAGAGAGAGAGAGAGAGATTGGAATAACATTGAAGTTACAGATTGAAATGAAAAAAGAAAAATCTAAGACAGGACGTACAGTGGCCTGCAACTTGAGTTTAAACGGTGTGTATAAGCGAGTGGAAAATCACATCCCAGGACACAACACAGGGAGTGGAAGGCACTCGCTGTTACGAGAAAAGAAAGCACGGTAAGAAGGAGAGATGCCGAGAAAATAAAGTAGGGAGGGGAGGAAAGGCTGAAAGGAAACCTGCCCAGACTCCCGCGGTCCCGGCCGCTCTGGCACGTGCAGACACCCACCCAGGACGGGGCCCGGACGTCGCGCGCGGTGCGGTGGGGACAGCAAGCACGGTCGGAGCTGTGCAAAGTCACCCTCGACCATCGCAGAAGCTGATCACCAAGTTAAACATTTATTAGAAACAAGCGTAGGGAGGGCAGGAGAAAGGTCTAGTCGGGCACGTCCACGTGCAGCGCGAACGTCAGCTGCTCCGGGGACACAACTCGGGGTCAGCTGCTCCGGGGACACAGCTCGGGGGTCAGCTGCTCCGGGGAAAACCCGTGGTG
>NW_007865057.1:0-607 GCF_000696425.1 Galeopterus variegatus
AGTATTTAAGGTTTTTTCATGTGTTTTTGTGGCTTGATAGCCAATTTATTTGCATTGCTGAATATTATTCCATTGTATGGATTTACTACAGTTTTGTTATTCATTCATCTGTTAAAGGGCATCTTAGTTGTTTCTGGTTTTTCATAATTATGAACAAAGACACTATAAATATTTGCATGCAGGTTTTGGTATGGACCTAAGTTTTCAAATGACTGGGGTAAATACCTAGGAGCACAATTGCTGCACTGTATGGTAAGATTATGTTTAGCTTAGTAAGAACCTGCCAAACTGTGTTCCAAAGTGGCTATGCAGTTTTGCATTCCCACCAGCAATAAATGAGAGTTCCTGCTGCTCCACATCCTTGGAGCAATTGTTATTGCCTGGTCTTTGTTTTTGTTTTAATTTTACCTACTCTAATAGGTTTGTAGTGGTATCTCATTATTGTTTTAGTTTGAAATTTCTTAACAGCATATAATGATTATGTTTATATTATTATTTGTCATCTGTGTATCTTTTTTGGTGAAATATCTATTAAGATCTTTTTGCCATTTTTAAATTGTGTTTTCTTATCGTTGAGTTTTAGGAATTCTTTGTCTATTTTGAACAA
>NW_007865058.1:0-607 GCF_000696425.1 Galeopterus variegatus
AAACACTCAATTTAGCAGGACAGTGCAAAGAATTTATGAATAAAACCTCAAATGCACAAGCAACAAAAGAAGAAAAATAAACAAATGATATTATATTTCATTAAAATCTTCTGCAAAACAAAGGAAACAATCAACAGAGCAGAAAGACAACCCATGGAAGGGAGAAAACATTTGTTAGCTATATATCTGACAAGGTTTTAATATCCAGAATATACAAAGAATTCAAACAACTGTATAGTGAAAAAGCGAAATAGTTCAATTAAAAAATAAGCAAAGGAGATGAATAAACATTTTTCAAAGGAGAATATACAAATGGCCAACAAATACATGATGAATTGGTAAGCATCAATGGTCATCAGAGAAATGCAAATCAAAACCACACTGAGATATCATCTCACTCCAGTTAGACTGGCCATTATTAAAAGGATAATGATTAAGAAATGCTGGTGAGGATGCAGAGAAAGGGGTACTCTTCTACACTGTTGGTGGGACAGTTAATTAGTTCAACCAGTATGAAAAATAGTATGGATTCCTCAATCAGCTACGGACAGAACTAACATATAATCCAGCAATCCCACTACTGAGTGTTTATCCAAAGGAATGGAAA
>NW_007865059.1:0-607 GCF_000696425.1 Galeopterus variegatus
GGTTGCTTATGTAGGGGGGGAGGTGTGACCAAGGTCATCAACACCCCCTCTGCCCCACCTCAGGAGAGCCCGGGGCACTTCCTGTGATGGCTTGGTGGTTGTCGCTGGGCTGGTTGCTTGTGTTGGGGGGGTTGTGACTGAGGCCCTCAGCCACCGTCTGCCCTGGCTCAGGAGAGCACAGGTGTTTCCTGAAGTGGCTCAGTGGTTGTCGTTGGGCTGGTTGTGCATGTTGGGGGAGTGTGGCCAAGGCCATTGGCCCCACCCTTGGGACTGGTTACGGGTGTCAGGGGTCATGGCTGAGCCCCCAGCCCTCCCCAGTTTCTGGTTTGGTAGCCCAGGGGACTTCCGGTCCCTTTAAGTGTTATAGGTGTTCTTTGGTGAAATGAAACCTTTACTAGTTAATATCAGATTTTGTCTCTGGTTGTGGTACTTTGTTTTCTCCTTCACTTCTGTGTTGGATTATCTGCTGTTCCCACCACTCAAACTCCGTGCTGGAACTAGTTTGCTGTCCTTTGCTTGCTTCTAAAATGGGGGAACTTCCTGTAAGGACCAGTACTTGAGCTCTGTGGTTGAGCTAAATTGCTGCTTTGCTGCTGTTTCCCTAGGG
>NW_007865060.1:0-607 GCF_000696425.1 Galeopterus variegatus
CACTGAACACCAATCTACTGTTTTCCACAAGGTGGGGTGCTAACTTCACACAGTGGGCTGAGACTGTGTACAACTTGCTGAGACTTCTAAATTTAATACATTTGATGTTTGTCTTTCACATTTCCCAAGAAGCAGTTCTAAAAGTAATGTTTGTAAATTACATAATTGCCATTGTGGGGTTTTATTTCAGTTTGTAGACTATATGTTACACCTCATAGTTTAACATAGTTACATTTTTAGAGTGTGACTAGTGTATATATGCACTTTTCCTCATTCTAATGGACCTTAACTATATTCAGTTATAGATAAAGGCAAAAATACCTGCAATTTGGAAGAGGGCCAGTCTTAAATGAGTAAAATACCTGAATAAGAAAATATTTGTAATTTATTGCAAATAGAGATCCAGATGTGGCTGTTTCGGTAAATAGATGGTTGTGTTTGAAGTAGCGTATCAGATAGATGTATACACGCTTCTAAAGTATTTTAATAGCTTAATCTCTTAAATTCCTCCCTAAATCTTAGTTATCCCATGCTCTATATCTAGAACTAAGGCAAGTTTAGGTTAAACTCTTTGAATCAGATTCTGGATTTATGGAATTAAAATAAC
>NW_007865061.1:0-607 GCF_000696425.1 Galeopterus variegatus
CTTGGGTGGGCGGGCATTTACATCAAATCACAGATTCATAGAGGATTTTTTTCTTACACACTCATGGGCAAGTAGAGTAGGACAGGATAAGATACAAAAAAAAATTTGTGATAGCACTTTGCATGAGATCTACTCTCCCCAATTTTTAAGCGCACAATATAGTACTGTTAACTATAGGCACAATGCTTTCCAATAGATCTCTAGAAATTATTCTGCATAACTAAAACTTTACATCCATTGAAAAGCAATTCCCCGTTTTCTCATCCTCCCATCCCCTGACAACCACCATTCTACTCTCTGATTCTATGAGTTAGATTATTTTAAATTCCTCACATAAGTGAAATCACACAGTAATTTTCCCTCCATGACTACCTTATTTCACTAAGCATGATGTCCTCTAGGTTCATCCTTGTTGTTGCATATGGCAAGCCAAATAATATTCCATTGTATATCTGTACCTCATTATCTATTCATGAGCTGATGGACATTTAGGTTGTCTTCACATCTTGGCTATTCTGAATAATTCTGCAATGAACATGGCATGCATATATGTCTCTTTGAGATCCTGATTTCAATTTTCTTGGATGTATACCCAAAAATGGGATTG
>NW_007865062.1:0-607 GCF_000696425.1 Galeopterus variegatus
AAGTCTTATTTTTAAACTTTGTTACAGCAAGCTTAGATGGCATTTATCTTAGGGAAAATGTAGCTCTTATACTAAGGTATGACCCTCATGGATCTGTTCTGTATTTCCCAGGTCATCAGTGAGGATTTTCCTTTCTTCCTGGTTGAGGATCGACTGTCTTCTCATACTGCGCATCATTTGGAAACTGTTCAGCTTATAGTTCCCCAGCTACATTTGCCTTGTCCTCATGCATTTCAGTCCTATGCAAGCATAGCTAAGTATTTAGCAAAGATTCAAGGAGATCATGGTCCAGTTTCTAGAGTCCTTTTCTATAGCATAGTCCTCTCCAGATTTCTTTTCTGCACCTTCCACCTCTCCCACTTTCCTTCGGTTTTAATATCTGTCTCCTCAACTCAGAAAAATCACCTTGCTTTGCTTGGAGCCCCCTTCTCTGCATTGTAGTCCCAAATGTGCTTCTAGGCAGAAATCTGGGGTGATTATAAGGTTCATTTTGCTTTTTTTCTGTCTGTGGCTTAGAGAGGGGTCTGTATTCAAAAAGCACATTCTGACTCTGTTATGGTCTAGAATGACACTCCTGTCATATACAACTAGAAAACTGAAAAGAAAA
>NW_007865063.1:0-607 GCF_000696425.1 Galeopterus variegatus
AGGCTCCAGCGGGTACAAGCAGATCACATGGCGAGAGGAAGCAAGAGAGAGGGGAGGTGCCAGTGTCTTTTAAACAACCAGCTCTGGCATGAACCAAAAGAGCGAGAACTCACTTAGTACCCCACCCCCCAGGGAGGGCATTAATCCATTCATGAGGGACCTGCCCTCATGACTTAAACAGCTCCCAACACTGCCACATTGGGGATCAGATTTCCACATGAGTTTGGGGGAGACAATAACATCCAAACTCTATCAATATCAAGTCAGGTTCCTTATTTCTTACACAATATGTAATATAAAAAGGTCATCAATATGCTTAAGTTTCCTGAGATATGAATTCCTAGATTTACCCACTATTATGGATGCTAATTGATAAAGCCAAGGCAGCAACTATGTATTTATTTTGCTATTTTATTGTTTAAGACTTTTAACTGACTTTGAAATAAAAAAATAAATTAGATTCTAAATACATACTATCAGATATTTAAGTATATGTGTAATGTATAGTACAATACCCATAGGTCCACCACTCATAATAAAAAAAAAAAGAACTTTTAGAAGATTTCCTGTATTTTAAAGACCGGTTGGTGCCTCTATTATCATTTAT
>NW_007865064.1:0-607 GCF_000696425.1 Galeopterus variegatus
TACAGAACTCTGGTGAGCTCTTAAACTGAATAGTAGATACACAAATGAATCATTGGCGACACCTCTGAGTCAGTAAATTTACCAACCCTGGTGCTGATTTTAGGAGTAAGTGTTCACGATACAACTTTTCTGTATTATTGTTCAAGCTCCATCTTGAGTTGTGTTTTCCATTACTCATAGTTAAAATACTCAAACTGAAACAGTCTCTTCATCTGGATGCTGCCCAATGGCATCTGACTTGGTACAAACCATCGTTTAGTCCCATTCTGTTTGTGTGACTGTAGCATTAAAACCTTAGAATATCAATTACTCCCAAGGATAAAAAGATTTGTTTGGAAAGAAGAGACTGTCATTAAAACAGCTCAGCATTTTTTCCATTCTAAAAGGCTTCTTCCTTGGAAACATTCTGATTAAGCATGTGTGACACTGAGGACAATCAAGATAAAACAGATCTATAAATCACTAAAAAGATAAGGAGTCAGGCTTGTACTCCTGCCCTCAGCAGGGTGCAGCTTAATCTGCCTGGAAGATCAGACATTTCCCTTTGGAGCTACAGGCTGGAGGTCAGACCACAGGCGGAATTCAGCCACTGCAGGAGTTCTCCAAA
>NW_007865065.1:0-607 GCF_000696425.1 Galeopterus variegatus
ATTTCAAATTTTTGGATTTGGGATACTCAACCGGTCATGCAGATATTAAAAAAAAAAAAAATGCACAACCCAAAGCATTTTTTTTTTCCTTTTTGTCTTTTTTCGTGTCTGGCAATGGATCGCAACCCTCAGTGTCGCGCTCATACCAGACTGGGACCGGCAACGGGATGGCAACCCTCAGTGCTGCACCCACACCTCGCTCAGCCAGTGAGCGGGAACCGGTCTGTATGTGGGATCCGAACCCTCAGCAGGAGCGCTACCGCGCTCCCAAGCGGCGCACTGTAGCAGTGTGCCACCGGGCCGGCCCAACCCAAAGCATTTTGGATAAGGGATACTCAACCTGTATTTGGTCAAATTCTTTGTTTCTTTTTAACATTTCAGCCTTTCTCTCTCTCTTAGGAAAATTGGAGAAATTTATTTTTATCTACATAAACATATACACATGCCAATGGATTAGAGGGGGTGCCAATCCCTGATGGAGGAAGCATGGTGACAGCTGGGGATCCCTCAACCCAAAGGAAGATGCCTCTTAAAGGACAGAGCTATTTGGTGGGCTCTTGTTCCCTTTGTTGAGATTTTCCCTCTACTGTTAAAGCCTTGAAGGCTC
>NW_007865066.1:0-607 GCF_000696425.1 Galeopterus variegatus
ACTAGGCTGAGAAAAATAGGCTTAAATGTTCTCACTTATTGGTGGGAGCTAAAAATTAATATATAAATTCACACACACACACACAAAAATCCGGGTGGGGAGGGGAAGAAGATATAACAATTACAATTATTTGAAGCTGATAAAACAAGTAAACAGAAAGGACATTGTTGGGTGGGAGGGAGGAGTGGGAGGAGGGAGGGAGGTTTTGGTAAGGGGCAACAATAATCAACCACAATGTATATTGACAAAATAAAATTTAAAAAAAAAACATGAAGAAACATACAGGGAGAAAAGGTAGCGATGTTTGGTAGACCTCAAGACAGAAATCACTTCTAAAGAATTAACTTGAAGGAGATGACTCTCTAGTTAAGGAATATTTTCCACTTTTAAGTTGAATTTCCCTAAGCACCGAATCTTTACTACAGAAAATCCCTGGAAAATTCAGTTGCACCTTAGCTACACAGCCAAGGACATTATTTGTGTATGGAGAATCTCACTAGTCAAAAAACAAAAAAAAAAAAGAAAGAAAATTCAAAAGAAGCATTCTCACAGAGAAATTTCTCTAGAGGCTATAAATCCCTCAATAAATACATGGTAAATAAATTTA
>NW_007865067.1:0-607 GCF_000696425.1 Galeopterus variegatus
TTGCTGTGCAGAAGCTTTTTAGTTTGATATAATTCCATTTGTTTATTTTTTCTTTGGTCACTTGTGCATTTGGTGTCTTATTCATAAAGTCTTTGCCTAGTCCTACTTCCTGAGTTTTCTTTTAATAGTTTTATACTTTCAGGTCTTACATTTAAGTCATTAATCCATTTTGAGTTGATTTTGGTATATGATGAGAGGTGCAGATCTAATTTCATTCTTCTACATATGGATGTCCAGCCCTGCAAGAAATCCTCAAGGGAGTCTTGCATCTGGAATCTGAAAAACAATAATTACTACCACGATTACACAAGAAGCAGTCTTTTCTCCAATGTATGCTTCTATTGCCCTTGTCAAATATCAGTTGGGTTGATTTCTGGGTTCTCCCTTCTGTTCCATTGGTCCAAGTGTTTGTTTTTATATCAGTACCATGTTTTTATGCTGTTTTGGTTACTATAGCTTTGTAGTATAATTTGAAGTTAGGTAGTGGTATGTCTCTGGCTTTACTTTTTTTGCTTAGGATTCTTTGGACCATTCAAGGTCTTTTGCTGTTCAATATGAATGTTAGGATTGTTTTTCTGTCTCTGTGAAGAATATCATTGATATTTTG
>NW_007865068.1:0-607 GCF_000696425.1 Galeopterus variegatus
CCCGAACTTATTTAGCACTGGACACTTTTCCACAAAACATCTCCAGTGCAGTAGCCAAGAACGACTTTGGGAAATGTTGGTGCAGATGCTAAGTATTAAATGAAGAGAGCAGGCCTAGGTAACACAGAGTGCTGGGGTCGAGGGGTTGGTGCATGGAGCTCAAGAAAGCACTGAGATGGAAGGTTCTGGAAACAAATTTGACCACAATGTAGTCCTCCAGCAGCCAAGGTGATAATAGCGTAAGACCAGCAACTTTTCTTACATTTCTTTCATTGGCTCTTCAAAGATAAAGAAAGCTTACACTGGCTCAGAAATACATGAAAAAAAAAAAAGCTCAAACCTCTCTAGCCATTAGGGAAATTAAATTAATACTGTAACACCTACTGGATCAGGTAACATTTAAAAGCCTGATAATACCAATGTTAAAAAGATTTTAAGAAATGAGAACTATCCTTCACTGCTAGTGGGGTAGTAACTTGGCACAATCACTGTTATGAGCAATATGGCAGTATCCAGTAATATGAAGATGTGAAAATTATTCTAGTTCAGTTTTACTTCTAAGTATTTACCCTAAAGAAACTCTAACCCATGTGCACAAGGAAATACT
>NW_007865069.1:0-607 GCF_000696425.1 Galeopterus variegatus
AAATATATTAACATATCTACCTCTATTTGTCCATCTACCTGTTTCAGCAGTTCAAAAGCCAAAAACACATTTTCCTGTTTGAGGCTATAATTCACAATATACAGTGTCCAGTTTTGAGAAGGGGCTTCATGCTTCCGCTGAGGGCTGTGCTCAGCAGGCTTTCTGTTGCAGGGGCCCTCCCAGCCTCTTACCTGTGGTGGTCCTGGAACACCAGGCACACCCATTGTCTCACACGACCCCCATCCTCACTGTCATGCACAGCCTCCTCCACAACTTTAATCAATCTGTTTTCAATTACTTTCAGGTTAAAGTTGAGTAACATGTAAAAGTAATTTATAAAACTATTTCTATAGAATGAGCTGGAACAAATATCTATGTCCATCAACATTTGTAAATAAAAGATAAAAATAAAAAATATAGAAAGTAGTTTAGTCAGCAATAGACTTAAAAGGCAAAATTATAACTTAATTAATGGTTTAAATAAAAGATGCTCAGGTCCTCTCTTCCTGTTAACTTTCATATGGACTGTATTTCTAGGTTCCGTCATTCCCCAAAATATAGCATGATGAAATATTGCATCTCTCCACCTTTCTAACTCCAGGCTGTT
>NW_007865070.1:0-607 GCF_000696425.1 Galeopterus variegatus
GGGAACATATGATTAGACATAAGCTTAAGTAAAAGATATTATTCATTCATTTGGAAGGGTTGAATATTTAAGAAGGCTGTTTCTACCAGTGGTAACAAAGATGGAAAACTGTCAAATAGTTGTGAGCTGCTCAGAATTCTGCCTGGCTTCCAGAAATTGAATTGGAAACAGATGTCTGCCCACAGAGTGAAAATGATCTTATTCGTAAACGTTTCTTTAGGTGAAACACATGGTGACAAAAACAATTCTTTAGTGAACTCCCAGTCAAAGGAAAGAAATATTAGGTAAGTTGAAAAATACGTTACTGCCTTCAAATTTCAGAAGTAGAAAATAGCAATTTAGAGGCAATTTTCTGGGATGCTTGGGGAAAAAACTTTGTAATTCACTTATAATTCATTTTTTTTCTGAACATTTTTATGAACATCGAGAAAAAGTTGATGAAAAGATAAGGCATACAAAAGATGGCCTTTTTAGTTCAATTTCATACCCTACTATATTTATTTTTTGTTGATTAGAAGCACCAAAACAAACTTTTATATAAGGAATTTAGGAAATTTAATAATATGTGTTTTGTAAAAAGGAAAAATACTGTTATTTATTAAAAAAA
>NW_007865071.1:0-607 GCF_000696425.1 Galeopterus variegatus
AATCTCATGTTAGTTGTAATTTGCATTTCCCTGAAGTTGAGCACTTTTTATGTGCTTATAGGACATTTATCTTCTTTCATGGAGTGTCTTTTCAAATCTTTTACCTAATTTTATATTGGGTTGTTTGTCTTCCTATTGTGTTTTAAGTTCTTTATGTATTGTGGATAAAAGCCCCTTGACAGATAAATGTTTTGTAAATATGTTTTCTCATTTGTAGCTTGTCTTTTCATTTTCATAATGGTATCTTTTATAGAGCAAATGTTTTACATTTTGTTAAAGTTCAATTTATCCATTATGAGGAGTTGAAATTTTTGTGTGTTACATAAGAAATATTTACCTACCCTAAGATTTTATTTTTTTTTTTACATTTTATTCTATAAATTTTATATTTTAGATTTTATATTCATGTCTATAATCCATTTCAATATAATCCGCTCTGCATTGCACGAGGTCAAGACTTACGTTCATTTTTCCCCATATGAATATACAGCTTTCTAGCACCATTTTTTGAAAAACTTCTCTTTTTCCGTTCAGTTATATTTGCATGTTTGTCCAAAATTAACCACATATTAAGTCTATTTTGGATGCTTTCTATTCTTTCCATTGA
>NW_007865072.1:0-607 GCF_000696425.1 Galeopterus variegatus
TAGCCATGCTAATGTTTTGTCAATTTTATTTATCTTTTCAAAAAACCAACTTTTTGATTCAGTGATCTTTTTTATCGTTTTTTGGGTTTCAATTTCATTTAGTTCTGCTCTGATCTTAATGATTTCTTTCCATCTGCTAACTTTAGGTTTGGATTGTTCTTGTTTTTCTAGTTCTTTAAGGTGAAGTGTTAGGTTGTTCACTTGCCATCTTTCCATTCTACTGAAGTGCTCATTTAATGCAATAAATTTCCCCCTTAATACTGTTTTTGCAGTATCCCACAGGTTTTGGTATAATGTATCATTATTTTCATTAGATTCAATGAATTTTTTGATTTCCTGCTTGATTTCTTCTTGGACCCATAAGTCATTAAGTAGAATGCTCTTTATTTTCCATGTGTTTGTATAGTTTCCAGAGTTTTTTTTTCTTATTGATTTCTAGTTTTAATCCATTGTGGTCTGAGAAAATACATGGGATAATTCCAATTTTTTAAAATTTGTTGAGACTTGATTTGTGTCCTAATATGTAATCTATCCTGGAGAATGATACATGTGCTGATGAGAAGAATGAATATTCTGTGGTTGTTAGATGGAATGTTCTGTAGATATC
>NW_007865073.1:0-607 GCF_000696425.1 Galeopterus variegatus
CGGGAGCGCTGCCACGCTCCCAAGCGGCACACTGTAGCAGTGCGCCACCGGGCCGGCCCTGTTTGGGGGTTTTTTAATTTTATTTTTATGGTGGGTGAGGGACTCTTATGCATCTAATGTACGAATTTTTCAAGGAGTGATGTAACCAAGATGGCAGAATAGATGATTCCCAGCATTGCTCCTCTCCATAGTAACAAATTTACAACTGCGAAAAAGCAAAGACTGCCATCTTGGGATCCCTGGAGCTGGGGGAAGAGGAGGAGACCTGCAGAGTTCATGAGGGTGCAAGAGGCCATGGAGAGAGGGTGTAGGGACGGCATCTGTGGTTGTGAGCCGTGGACACTTCTGAGTAACCCTGGTAGGGGCCAGGGAGTGGATGCTGCACACAGATGAAAGCTGGAAATAGCGATAGCAGCACCCTTTGCATAAACCTGCTTGGAGTCTGTAGAGGACAGGAGGGCTTTGGAGAGCACCATACCAGCCCACAGGGCATAAAGACCACTGGTAGGATTCTCCCAGGCTTGCATAGGAGCAAGCAGCCACAGACAACTGGAGGAAGGAGATGCCCAGAGGCTGGTGAGTTACTATGAGAGACACATACATAGTC
>NW_007865074.1:0-607 GCF_000696425.1 Galeopterus variegatus
GTCCCAACTGATCTAAGAAGGTCGCTGGTAACCCATTATGGCATACCAGCCTCACAAACGGGGCAGGTGGCCCTGAACACACTGATTTGCCTAGTATTATATAATAAAAATACTCGAAATATAATTTTTATAGGTAACATTATTCCAGTACTAATATTTGTAACATCACAGATATTACGATTTTTTTGTTGTTATTTAGTTTTTTTGTTATTTAGTAGCAAAAAATCACAAACAACTTCTAGCATCTCAGTGTCTTAAAACAACAAGGATTGATTTCTCACTTGTGCACATGTCCATGTCAATCCAGGGCTGGAATGCCCTCCAGAGGCTCTGCTTTATGTTTTCCTCTCTCAGGGACTGAGGGTGAGGAAGCAGCTCTGCTTTATGTTTTCCTCTCTCAGGGACTGAGGGTGAGGAAGCATTTCCATCTGGAATGTTCCTGGTTACTGTATCAGTGGGAAGACACCATGGCAAACTACATGTCGGTTATTAAAGATATCTTTCTGCAAACTACATATCTTTCCAGCTTTTCATTGGATGAAGCAATCTCATGGCCATGGTGAACATCAAGGGTGTTAGGAAATGCAATCCTAACATGTGTCTGGAG
>NW_007865075.1:0-607 GCF_000696425.1 Galeopterus variegatus
TCCCCAAGCTCCTCAGCAGCGAAGCAAACTCAGTGCACACAATGTCCACCTGGGCCCCTTCGCATTGCCCCTGTAGGATTTGGGGGGCATGGAAAGCCAATACAAGCATGATGCTCATGCCATGTGCTGTGTTGTGAGCACTAAAGTTCTTTGTCTCTAACCTACGAGTCTCATGTTTCCTGCCAGCATGCATGACACTGTAATAGGTGAATCCGGTGAAGTCCCAGACCCTGACAGTATCCCCTAAAAATCACCAGCGATCCTCAACTTAGTTTTCTACGGATAAATTAATACTCAGTAATTTCTTCTCTGACACTGCAGTCTCTTTTAATGATAGGTCTTAGGTGCCATCATCGTGAAATACACATACACAAACACAAACACACATACACATTCACACCACCAATCTAAATCATCCCAAATTCCTGGTTGCCATTGCCACCAAGTCTGGCAGTTTCTTCTGTTCCTCACCTCTGGAGAAATAATATAGTTATTAATGATGGCATTTTGTTCTTCCAGAAACTCAGAAGGAGCAGGAACCACAGTCATAGCTATAGAATCAGCATATAGAATGGTGACAAAGACATAAGATGAGAGAGGGAGGGAG
>NW_007865076.1:0-607 GCF_000696425.1 Galeopterus variegatus
ATATTTATAGGATTTTATTTTCTAATATGTCACAACAGATAAAATTTCCATAATATTGTTGCATATTTATTTTCATGTTGTTTTACTGTTACAGATATAATAAAATACATTTAACCTTCCAGTTAGTGAAGGTTGCCTTTTGCTTGTCTTCAGGAGTGAATCATAATACAGTTTTCCCTGAATTCTGGAATGCTTTAAGATGTGTGTTTGTTTATTTGTTTTCCTATAGTCTTCATACTTGAAGAACAGTTTACTGAGTGTAAAATCCTTTAATTTCAATGTTCTTTCCTTGAGTTTCATGAAAATATTTATCTACTCATGCCATGATTGTTGAAGGGAAGGCTGAGAATTAGCTGATATACTTTTCCTCATAGGAGAATTGATCTATTTACTTGGAGGTCCAGGACCAAGGAATTTTATTTTTATTTTTATCTTCAAGTAGCTTTGCTAGTATATGTCTTACAGTTCACTATTCTGGACCAATTGTGGGGAGGGGGTGGTAATCAGTTATTTTTTTAAGATTATTTTTTCAGGCACTCCAATAATACATATATTTGATATTTTTGCTTACCTTACTGATCTTTCTTCCTGACAACTTTTATTTCTT
>NW_007865077.1:0-607 GCF_000696425.1 Galeopterus variegatus
TAGTTTGGTAGATTTTTAACTACTGAGTCCATGTCTTCTATTTATTTATTTTTCTTCTTCTTCTGGTATCAGTTTTGGCAAATTATATTTTTAAAGAAGATCTCCCAGTGTGTCTAAAATTTCACACTTGTGGGCATAAAGGTGTTTACAATCTTTTTTTCTTTTTCTTTTTTAGAGAGGGAGTCTTGCTATGTTGCCCAGGCTAGAGTGCAGGGCTGTTCACAGGCGCAATACCACTACTGATCAGCAAGGAAGTTTTGACCCGCTCTGTTTCTGACCTGTACTGGTTCACCCCTCCCTAGGCAACCTGAGGGTCCCTGCTCCCAGGAGGTCACCATATTGATGCTGAACTCAGTGCAGGCAGCTGATCGGAATAGCGCACTACAGCCCAGAACTCCTGGGCTCCAGCAATCCTCCTGCCTCAGCCTCCTGAGTAACTGGGACTACAGACTGTCTAGAATATTTTTCTCTTTAAAAAAATCTTTCTGGGCCGGCCCAGTGGTGCACTGCTACAGTGCGCCGCTTGGGAGGCGCGGCGGCGCTCTAGCTGAGGGTTCGGATCCCACATACAGACCGGTTCCCGCTCACTGGCTGAGCGAGGCGTGGG
>NW_007865078.1:0-607 GCF_000696425.1 Galeopterus variegatus
ACTTTATTACATTTTACCTTCTGAATTTTTAATGTCTCTATTTACATATTTCATTCTATCTTTTAACCAATCCTCATAGTTATTATTTTCAACATTTTCTTTTTAGTCTCTATTAAAGATATGTTATTTACTCTCCATATTTACAATATTAGAATATTTTAAACTTGTCTGTATATTTATAATACCAATCAGTTGTATACTGTCTATATTTTGTTGTTACAAGTTAACATCGTCTTCTTTCAGACTGAAGAATTTTCTACAGCATTTCTTTTAAGATGGGTCTGGTGTTGATAAATTTCTTCAGGTTTTTCTTGTCGAAACTCTCTTCTTGGGCCGGCCTGGTGGCGCACTCGGTGGAGTGTGGCGCTTTGGAGCTCAGCGGCGCTCCCACCGAGGGTTCGGATCCCATGTAGAGACTGGTCCTCTCACTGGTTGAGCGCGGTGTGGGCGCAACACCAAGGGTTGCAATTCCGTTGCCATTTGCGGTGTGGGCACAATACCGAGGGTTGTGATCCTGTTACCGTTCACGAAAAAAGACAAAAAGAAAAAAAAAACTCTCTTCTTGCTAAAATGGTAGCTTTGGTGAACAATATTTTTGATTGGCAGT
>NW_007865079.1:0-607 GCF_000696425.1 Galeopterus variegatus
CCTTCCTTCAGGGAGAGATGCAGCCACAATAGGACAGAAAGGCTTCTTAAAACTGCCTTGACCGAGTTTTTCAACATGCAAGTCATGGCCTCTGACAGAGAGGCATGGACTGGAATAGGGGCCAAGGGAACTTCCTAGGGATGGAAAAGTCCTGCTGTGCCTCTTCTTTTGGGTGGTGATTACGTGGGTGTATACCATTGCCAAAATTCATAGAAATGAGCGCTTCAGAACTGTGCATTTTTTGGTATGTAAATCACACCTCAATTTTAAAAAGTTTCAACACCAGCTAGCAGTTTTGCTTTTTTCTCATGCATAAATGAGGGTTGTTGTGAGAACTAAAACTCTTAGTAGAAGGCCTGGGACATGGTAATTGGTCAGTGAAGGCTAGCCGTCAATATCATTACTACTTTTTATTGTTCCTAGTGTTTAGCCTGTATCCTTCAGACAAAAGCAGAACCCATTCTGTCTTCAGTGGAAAAGGAAAATGTTGGTTCAATATCCATCATTCCCAAAAGCTCCATGTGTCACCCCCAGACTCAGGGTCCCTTTTTTACCCTCAAGTTGCTCATGCTGGAATAACGTGGTCATTTGTGTGATTATCGTGTGG
>NW_007865080.1:0-607 GCF_000696425.1 Galeopterus variegatus
ATATGTCTAAGAGAAGTTAGTGACATCTGTATCGAAATCATGGAGCCAGTAAGATATCTCCATTAACCTACCATGGTTAAGCAGGGATAAAGATGACAGGGAAACAAGAAATGTATTTTGGTTGTTTCCTTTCACACATACACATCCAAATCTATACATGATTCGATTCCCTAATATACAGGAATAAAACATCTTTTAAATTTCTGATTCAAGCAAGTACACTCTTTAACTCTAGGACATTTTTTTTTTTTGGTCACTAGTTCTTTCAGACATTCTGTATTTGAGAACATGATAATTTATTCCATCACCAAGAGAACGAGTTATTCATTTATGTCTACCTTTGAATTATATCAGAGAGAATTTAAAATACTTTGTCATTTCCACATTTTATGTGAAATGTTTCTAAATAATTAATAAAAGATCCCAGAAAATTAGTGCTGAAGATTGAAAATATGTATGCACATTGGAAACAAGTGGAAGTGCAATATAGACAAGGTTTATGTTTAAAAGTAATTAAATAGATGTTGAAATGGACTCGGTTTTATTTGTAGGTGATGTATTTTATTCCCGTGCTTGAGAATTTTGTGGGTCCTGTGAAGCTTGGATC
>NW_007865081.1:0-607 GCF_000696425.1 Galeopterus variegatus
GCTCATGTGGAAATCTGATCCCCGATGTGGCAGTGTTGACAGGTGTTTGGGTCATGGGGGCAGATCCCTCATGAATAGATTAATGCTCTCCCTGGGAAGTGGATGAGATCTCACAGAATGTATTTGTTCCCAAGAGAGGGGGTTGTTAAAAAGAGCCTGGCACCTCTTCTCTTGCTCTGGCTTGCCCACTCACTGTGTGTTCTCCTTGCGCATGCTGCTACCTCTGCTTTACACCATGGGCGGAAGAGGCCTGAGGCCCAACACCAGAAGCAGCTGCCCCAGAACTGTGATTCTTATAAGATACCCAGTCTCAGGTATTCTATTACAGCAACAGAAAAGCAAACCAATAAACATCCAAAACTAGAGGCCTAGAACAACAACAGTTTATTATTTTTCACAGCTCTGTGGGTTGAATGGGCTCAGCTGGGGTGGGGAAGGTTGGGAGTTTCTCCATGACAATGCAAGGCTCCTCAGAGAGCAGAATTGGAAGCTTCCAGGCCTCTTAAGGCCCCCACTAGAATTGGGTGGGTACCATTTCCATCACATGCCACTGGTCAAAGCTGTTCTTACCTCAAATGCACATGCAGGGAGGAGAGGATTTTGACCA
>NW_007865082.1:0-607 GCF_000696425.1 Galeopterus variegatus
GGTTCCCGCTCACTGGCTGAGCGCGGTGCGGGCGCAACACTGAGGGTTGCGATCCCATTACTGGTCAGTAAAAAAAAAAGACAAAAAGGAAAAAAAAAAAACACCCTCACAGGAACATTCAGGATGATGTTAGACAACATTATCTGGGGACACTGGCCCAGCCAAGGTGACAGGTAAAATTAACTTTCACAGGAAGCTAATGCACTCCCTTGTCCCTCTCCTCACTTTTTGGGCTGCCACATACACTAAATGTTTTTTAAATATAATAATGTCTCTCATATAAATACCGGTGACCCTAGCAACTTAGAAACTTTTTAAACCACCTTTGACAATTTACAGATGCATTCCCCTTACAAGAGGAAGTCACACATATCTCAAGTTAAAGAATCTGCTGTCTAAATATGCCATATTTTTCCTTGGAGAAAACAACCAACCTTTTGAAAATAGAAAAAATATATATTTTAAGATAGAATAAACACTTTTCCAACATAATTTCTTTTCAGCAAATTGATTCAGGGGGGCAGGGAAGGTAATAATTCAGGAAGAACCATATATATTTAGCAAATAAAAGGTTAAATGCTGAGCCAAGAAACCTAATATAGAATAC
>NW_007865083.1:0-607 GCF_000696425.1 Galeopterus variegatus
AAAAACATTCTTTAAGTCCATGAGAAAATGAGATTTAATGTATTCAACATTAGCAAAATAGATATGCTTACTTTATTTTAATGTAAACGTAAAGTTAAAAATAAAATTCAAAGAGGACTTTCTGAATTTGCATATTTTATTAACAAAACAGAGTATCAAGCGATTGACTTAAAAAATAGAATTTATTGTCTCAGCATTTCCTAAGTTCCAGCAGGGCCAGCTGCTAGAAGAGGAAGAATCAGGATGGCACAGAAAAGTGTGGCCAGAGGGAGCTCCTTCCCCGGACTGCGCGTCACCATCACAGAGTGTCAGTGTCACTCAGGCTGTCCTCTTTGCAAACAACCTCACAACACCTCATGGGTTGGAACCCCTCTCCCTATTTCACAGTTGAGAAGACTGAGCCCCGTACTTAAGGCACCAGCCCGTCCTGGATGGGCTGTTCCAGAAGCTTCACGTGAACAGGTCTTGATGTTCAATATTAAATGGCAACCACTGAGCCATCCAGGTTTAAACAAAATAGCTATATAAAAAACAGCCAACATTTTAAAAAAATAAACCATCTTGATATTAGGATGCCTGTATCTCCAGAGACAATCCCAGGAAGCAT
>NW_007865084.1:0-607 GCF_000696425.1 Galeopterus variegatus
CAGTGAACAGTAACGTTGTGAATGACAAGATAGACTAAGGCAAGCCATGACCTACAAACAAATCTTGATGGGGTATCAAGTTCATCTGTTTACACATTTATTTAATAACTATTTATTAAGCACTTATTTTAGGCCATTCACTGCTTGGGGATTTATTTCTTTAACAATGGGATATTTTAAGAATTATTAAATGAGAAAGAGTTTATCATAATAATATTTGGCTTAAAACTATACAGAAAATACTGGTCGGCTTAGGTTTTGTTCTTATTTTTTATATTTCTTTGCTCTCTGACTTTACTTTATACTTTTTGTGTGGTTGAGGTGATGAAATTCCTGGAGTCCTTTTCTCCATTTGAAGTACCTTTCATGCCCTATTCAGTGGAAATGATCTGCCAAAAACATAGATAAAGAGATACATCTTTAATCTTACAAGCTGTCTCCTTGCACGGGATCAGGAAAGTGATTTTTCTTTTAACAGTTGTCAGCGTGCTTGACATCTGTCACAAAGGCTTAGGCTCTATTTTTATTTTTCCTATTGAAATCATGCTCTGACACCTGCCCCTTTGATACTTTCAGACTGATCCAGTAAAGAACTGAGTGCTTTTCA
>NW_007865085.1:0-607 GCF_000696425.1 Galeopterus variegatus
GTCCAAACCACCATTGTCAAGGAAATTCCTTTCCCCACTGACAGGCAGTGAGATGTCGCATCGTGAGCTTGTACACATGTGCACGTGCATGTCCCTACCTTTTCTAAAGTCCCTCCTGTGCTTCACAGTATGTGTCTCCATCTAACCTACTGTATATGTTTCTTCTTGATCGTGTTTATTAACTGTCTATCCCAACTAGAATGTAAGCTTCGTGAGGGGAGGGTTTGGGTCTGTTTTATTCACTGTTGTATTATCATTGTCTTGAAGAAAGCCTGCTATGGGGTAGATGTATTTAGGTTTTTATTGAATGAACGAATGGATTACTTAACTCTGCCCTTTAAAAGTCCTTGTACTTGATTTCAGTATTTTTCAATCTCTTCCATTCATTTTTTCTCTTCTCTGCCCCTCTCTTTCCCACAACCAGTTTTAGTTCTCTAAGCCATCTTTGTTTTCTGTCACTGTGCATTGTTCATGAATATGCAGGTGTTAATTTTAGGTCAACTTACTACCTGTCCTGGATCCTTCCGAAGGTAGGTAGGGAGCCAACTCAGCCAATGGGAATTCAGAGGGTTGAGACCTAAAGCAAAGTGTCTCTCACCCTTGACAA
>NW_007865086.1:0-607 GCF_000696425.1 Galeopterus variegatus
AAAAAACTACACCTGGGCATATCACAGACAAACTGCAGAAATCCAAGGACAAAGAAAAAAATCAAAAGAAGACAGGGGAAAACATCACACCTGTAGAGAAACCAGGATGATAGGAAATGCAGTAGAGTTTTCACCAGAAGCTATGCAAAGGAGGAAGAGAGTAAAGCATTTAAAATGCTCAGGGAGAAAACCCATACCAACCTAAATTCTGTATCCAGTGAAATTATCCCCTAAAAATGTATCCAGTGAAATTATCCCTTAAAAGTAAGGGAGAAATAGAGAATTTATCAGACAGACAAAATATCAGGGAATTTGTTGCCAGCGGGACTGCTCTGGAAGAAATATTAAAAGAAGTTATTTAAAGAGAAGGAAAATGATGTGGGTCAGAAATCTGGATCCACATAAAGAAATGAGGAGCATCAGAGAAGCAATGAATGAAGGTAAAATAAAATATTTTATTTTTCTTATCCTTTGCTGATCCAAGAAGTAGATGTTTGTTTAAAGTAATAATGTAACAATGCATTGGGTGATTATAGCATGTGGGTAAGGGAGAGAAATGACAGTAATGTTATAAAAGATAACAGAACAGAATTGGGAATACTCTATA
>NW_007865087.1:0-607 GCF_000696425.1 Galeopterus variegatus
TACTCTCATCCTGTATAATTTCTTTATGTAAAATTAATATGATTAATATACCCTAATATGATTATTTTTCGTTTTTTGGTGGCTGACTGATAAAGGGATCCAAACCCATGACCTTGGTATTATAAAGTAATATGAGAATTTATCTAAAACCTGAATCTACCATCAACTCAACATTTCAACTAGTTTTTTTTTTTTAATTTTTATTTTGTCAATATACCATGTATATGATTTTTATGACCCGTCACCGACACCTCCCGCCCTCCTCCCTCTCTCCGCTCCCCCCCAAGAATGTCCTTTCCGTTTACTTGTTGTAACAACTTCAAAAAAAAGTATAGTTGTTATATCAACTAGTTTTATATGACTCATTTCAAACAACTTATTTTGTAAATTGCAAGTGAAGTAAAGGTCAAAGTTATCATTTTTTATGAATATGGATATCTGTTTTTTCTAGAATCATTTGGTGATCATTTTTGCACTAAATTACTTTTGCACTTACGTTAAAATCAGTTCGCCATATGTCTGGATCTGTTTCTGAGTTCTCTGTTACTTTGTATTGATCTATATGTTTATTCTTACACCAATATTACACTTTATTACAGTAGCTTTA
>NW_007865088.1:0-607 GCF_000696425.1 Galeopterus variegatus
ACTACTTAGGATTTCAAATATCTGGATGCTGGAAATGAATCAGATCCTTCTAAATGGCTTCCAAGTGGTTAGGGCATATTTAAGTATCTCAGTAACTAGCAAGTCAATAAAGACTTGAAGCAGCTGATAGTAGTGCCTTATATGAATTATAACTGGTCTCCATGACAATCCAATAAGATAGCATTATGATTATACCCATTTTGCAGCTGAGGAAACTAAACTGACAGGGGGAGAAAGTTGCCCAAGGTTGCTCAACCTGCAGGTGGGTGGGTGAGGTTCAATCGCAGGCCTACGCCCCCTGCACTGTCCTGTGCTGGCAAACACAACCAGCTGGCCGATCTTAACCTGAGGCTCCTGTTCTCAAAAGTGAGTGTCATAGACTTCAGGGAGATCTGGAAGCTGTGTGCAAACTTATGTAAATATGAACGATTTCTCCCTGGCAGCAGCTCCATTGCTTTTATGAGATTTCTGAAAGGGCTAATTCCAAAGGGTGATCAATGGGTTGTCTCAGACTGGGTTCCTTAGCATATGCAGTTGATTAAGGTCGGGGGCTCCCCGGAGAGACCGGCAGGGAAGAGGAGGCCAGCAGAAGGAAGGGAAGACATCT
>NW_007865089.1:0-607 GCF_000696425.1 Galeopterus variegatus
AGACATGGACTGGGGATGGCCCACAGGATGGTCCAGGGCTTTAAAAGCATGTCAAGAATCTCAGTCTCTTGTTTAGGGCAAAGAAAAGCCATTGAAGGGTTTTAAACATATCACAAGCAATAGATTTAAACCTGGAAAATATCTTAGGATCATATAGTGCAATTTCCCAGCTAAAACATCTGAGGTCTTTAGAAGAGAAAATGTGTTTCCCAAATTCTCAATGAAAGTTAGTGTCGAAGGTGGAGATGTTTTTCTAAACTTTTCAGAAATTTTTCAGTGGAGGCTGACTTCTGCAAGTTAAGAGGCAGTGGCAGCCTCTCCTGCACAGATCAGTTAAATTGGGAGGAGGTGTTGAAACAGACCATATGACACTACATTTATGGAAAGTCTTATAATAATTGGTGGGTCAAAAGTGGTGATAATATTCAAGAATGCCCTATATTAAATTAAAAGTTTATACATATTAGTATTTGAAATCCATCTGTAAAGGAAGATATACTTCCCTACCTCCCATTTCTCCCCCTCGATCACCACACTCATTCCCCCAAATAATTTTTTTTTTTTCCTTTTTGTCTTTTTTCGTGACCGGCAATGGATCGCAACCCTC
>NW_007865090.1:0-607 GCF_000696425.1 Galeopterus variegatus
AATGACATTCTTCACAGAAATAGAAAAAGCAATCCTAACATTCATATGGAACAAAAGACCCTGAATAGCCCAAGCAATCCTGAGCAAAAAAAAAAAAGCTGTAGGCATAACACAACCCAACTTCAAATTATATTATAAAGCTATTGTAATCAAAACAGCATGGTACTGGCATAAAAACAGACACTCAGATCAATGGAACAGAACAGAAAACCCAGGAATCAACCCAAATACTTACAACCAACTGATCTTTTACAAAGGCAGCAAGAACATACATCGGGGAAAAGACTGCCTC
Source organism: Galeopterus variegatus (assembly GCF_000696425.1). Taxonomy (NCBI): domain Eukaryota; kingdom Metazoa; phylum Chordata; class Mammalia; order Dermoptera; family Cynocephalidae; genus Galeopterus; species Galeopterus variegatus. Next base: position 293 of record NW_007865090.1, read on the forward strand.
TTCAATAAATGGTGCTTGGAAAATTGGATATCCATACACAGAAGAATGAAACTGGACCTGTACCTCTTGCTGTATACCAAAATCAACACAAAATAGATGAAAGACTTAAATATAAGACCCCAAAGCACAAAATTAATGAAGGTAAACATAGGGGAAACATTCTAGGAGGTAGGACTGGGCAAAGCCTTTATGAATAAGACCCCAAAAACACAAGCAACAAAAGAAAAAATAAGCAAATGAGATTGTATCAAACTAAAAAGCTTCTGCACAGCAGAGGAAACAATCAACAGAACAGAAAGACAACCTACAGAATGG
>NW_007865091.1:0-607 GCF_000696425.1 Galeopterus variegatus
TTCCTTCCTTCCTTCCTTCCTTTCTTCCTTCCTTACATTTTAGGTCCTACTTATGAGTGAGGACATGAGGCATTTCTCTTTCTGTGCCTGGCTTATCTCACTTAACATAATTTTCTCCAAGCTTATCTATGCTGCTGTAAGTGGCGGAATTTCATTCTTTTTTTATGGCTGGGTAGTATTCCATTGTATACTACATTTTCTTTATCCAATCATCCATTGATAGACATCTAGGTTGGTTCCATAGTTCAGCTATTGTAAATAGAGCTGTGATAAACAGGGGAGTGCCCGTATCCCTTCAACATGATGATTTCCATTCCTTTGGGTATATTCCCAGCAGTGTGGGATTGCTGGATCATATGGCAGTTCTATCTGTAATTGTTTGAGAAACCTCCAAACTGTTTTCCATAATGGTAGTACTAATTTACAGTGCCACCAACAGTGTAGGAGCGTTCCCTTCTCTCCACACCCTCACCAGCATTTGTTATGCTCAGTATTTTTGATAATAGCCAGTCTAACTGGGGTGAGATGATATCTCAATGTGGTTCCGATTTGCATTTCCCTGATGATTAGTGATGTTGAGCATTTTTTCATGTACCTATTGGCCATT
>NW_007865092.1:0-607 GCF_000696425.1 Galeopterus variegatus
GTCCTTATGCATAGACCAGTGCTCCAGCCATCCAGATGACTTGGCAGGGAGGGCTTGTGTGCACACTCAAACACTCAGACATGTGGGCCCACATGTGCAAGACGGCAGCCCGGCCAAACCCAGTGTCATGAAGCAATGATGCTAAGTAAGGGCTCGACCCAGTAACAGGTTCCCCTCAGTACTCAGCGAACAGCTAGAACCAAGCCTGAGACTGGAAAAGGGCAACAGATCATTTCAGGGTGCTTCTGCAAAGTTGCAAGGGTGGGGGACGTGTTTATTCTGCCACCTGCCTGCACTTTGTCTGGCTCTTCAATAATGCATCCTTTGTGCAGGCTGAGGACTTTCACCCACTCTGGGTTCAGACCATTCCCCCCCAGCACCTGCCTCTTCAAGAGGATGACACCAGAGTGGGTGGGCTGAGCCCCTGAAGCTGGGGATGACAAAATCAAACTGGGGACCCTGGGAGAATGGGACACAGACAGGGGACTTGGGAGGTCTGGCTTGGTGGCCTGGAATCTAAGCAAGGAAAGAGCTGCAGGACTCCAAGCTTCCCCCTGGGTCTCCCCCACCCCTTCCCCAGGGCTCCTGCATCCCCCCGTCTCCCCCT
>NW_007865093.1:0-607 GCF_000696425.1 Galeopterus variegatus
TTGGTAGAGCATCCTTACACACCCAACAGCCCGTGGCCAGGGCCTCTTGCAGGGTCAGAAATTGGGGCCCACAGTAGATCTGGGGCAGGCAGAGGAACTCCGTTTTTTCCTGGGTTACCTGTTTCCCGTGGTTACCTCTATGCTGGTCACTTCGTGGGAGAGATCCTTCATCATAGAGTCTTGATGCGACTTGATTTGGGTGGTTAACTCCAGGAAGACTCGGCCTCGATAAGCTAAACCATCCTTAACAGAGTTGGGAATACACTGGGGCAAGAGAGAAAAACGGAGAGAAAAGGCTGAGAGAGAAACAGCAGGCAAATCCCTCTGAAACCTCTGCGGCAGAGACGACGTTGTCCAGTAACTGCCTGCCTGGGGCTGGCTCCATCTGCAACCAGTAGAATCCCAGCTACCCCAGACACCTCCATGCGGGGAAACCCCTGGGCCCCAAGCCCTCTTCCTGCACCCTTATTGCCCACTAGTCCCGTCCGTGTGTCACCTCGAAGGACTCTGCAGCCCACAATGCTTCGGGCTTGCAGGAGGCCCTGACAACCACCGAGTTTGGTCCCCCAGCCTAGCCACTCAAGGCATGCCCCGCCTCCTTGGCAGC
>NW_007865094.1:0-607 GCF_000696425.1 Galeopterus variegatus
AAGGATACAACTCAGAAACAGCCAAATCGAAGAGATGTACAGGCCAAGGAAAGAGGGTGGGAGTGGGGAGAGAAGCTCCCTTTCTTGGGGTACACTACCCCCCAGCACAAGTGTGTCCATCAATCAGGAAACTCTTCCAATGTCTTGTTCCGGGGTTTTTATTGAACTCAGTCTCCACCCTTGCTCCCCTTTCAGAGGTTGGGAAATGAAGCTTAGACTTCCAGGCCTTGGGCTGGCCAGTTAGCTCAGCTGGTTACAGCGCAGCCTTGTAACACCAAGGTCAAGGGTTCGGTTCCCCGTACACCCAGCAGCCAAAAAAAGAGAAAGTTCCAACCCTGTAAACATTTGTTTGGATTTTCCAGTCCCCATCCTGAAGCCATTTAGGGGCTCCAACCTGAATCTCCTCATTAGCATAAAATGAGGAGGGCCTGAAAGGGGCTTGTTATAAATAACAAAAGATACTCCTAACACTCAGGAAATTCCAAGTGTGTTAGTACCTCTGTGCCAGAAACTGGGGACAAAAACCAAATATATTTTTGTTATACTACAAACTCAGATGAATTTTCAAATTCCTAAACCCCTTTCTCCAGCAGGCAGAACCCAAAAG
>NW_007865095.1:0-607 GCF_000696425.1 Galeopterus variegatus
TACCACAATGGCGCAAAGTCTGAAAACCGCTCCTCCCTGAAAGTTCTCTCCTTCTCCCAGCACAGCACGTTATGTTATGTCCTGTTAATGTAATGTTGTGCTATTGCACATTTTGTCACGTTATGTCATGTTAGTTGCATGCCCCTTAAAACAGGGCTCCTCAGACTTCAAAGTGCATGATCACCCTGCCTAGCTGACCTGCTAACTCACTTCGGCCCCTTTCTGAAAGTAAGCTGGGCAAGAGACAAGGAAAGCAAAAGATGACCCGGGAGCACCTCCACCCATTAAATCATCTTTCCCCAAACCGCCTTCATGCTCCACCCCCCTCCACAGTGGATGCAGAAGACCATCTACTGGGGTTTGAAAAGAAAATATTTGAGCTTCTAAATGTAATTATTTTCATCATGCATATTTTCAATTTATACTTTTTGTTTGTTCAATACCATATACCATATATCAGTACAGAAGTACATTAACTTAATTAATAAACATAGATATTTGGGGGTTATATGAATATGAATATAGTTAATAAATATAGATATTTAGGGGTTATATGGTTTACAGTTTTTGGAGTTCATGCTCTGTATGTTCTGGAACAAAAACATTT
>NW_007865096.1:0-607 GCF_000696425.1 Galeopterus variegatus
TTCCCCCCTTCCCTTCCTCTCTCCCTCCCTTCCTAGCAGCCAGTTATGAGTGAGAACATGCAGTATTTCTCTTTCTTTGTCCGGCTTATTTCATTTAACATCATTTACTCCAGACTCATCCATGTTGCTGCAAATGGCAGAATTTAAAGTTTGCAATATAGCAGTGCTAAGTCAGTAGACTCTTGGCTTCACCTGTTTGTCTCACTGCTGGAGTATTCAGTGAGAGATGCAAATCGACAAAACTTTTTGTTCCATGCTAGATTATTACGTGAAAGTTGCCCATCAGGACAGAGGCTAAGATTCAAATACAGTAGATTAGTTCCGTTCTTGACTACTAAAATACACTCCGATCATTTTTAATTATAAAGATTTTTTAAAAGCCTTTTAAACTTTTTTGAACTTCAAGTTTAGCCAAGTACCCCTCAGACATATCAACAGCTTTTGAGCTCTTGTAGAACACAGAGGTGCAGATTTTTCCACCCATTATATTGTCTCAAATTCAATAGTACACACACAAAAAAGCCCACTCCCATTTCACTTTCTGTTTCCATGACCTACTTCTCCTACTTTCAATACTTGCTTAATCACACCTGCAAATTCCTCCACC
>NW_007865097.1:0-607 GCF_000696425.1 Galeopterus variegatus
AGAAATACATCATTAGGCAATTGTGTCATTGTGTGAACATCATAGAGTGTACTATACAAACCTAGCTGGTGTAGCCTACTAAACACCTAAGCTGTCTGGTGTAGCCTGTTCCTCCAACCACTGTTGTATATGCTGTCTGTTGTTGACCAAAGCATTGTCACATGGTACATGACTGTATCTTTAGGAATATTTTTTGAAAGAACGAATGAGAGGAACTGAAAAATTATAGGGAGGAATCTAAAAACCTGGATCCATCACCAAGAGGCAGCCCCCGAATGTGCCCTCAAGAGTGGTCAGTAGCCTCGTCGTGGTGTGCATGGTGCACTCCTGCAATGCACATTCTGTCTATAGCTGCCTCAGATTGCTCAGAAGTGTGACTTTGTGTCCCTTCCCAGTGGACGGCGCGTGGTCTTGCTGGTCTTCCTGGTCAAAATGCTCAGCAACGTGTGGCGGCGGACACTACATGAGGACCCGTTCATGCACGAATCCCGCTCCGGCCTACGGAGGGGACATCTGCCTGGGGCTGCACACAGAAGAGGCGCTGTGTAACACGCAGCCCTGCCCCGGTAAGCAGCGCCTTGCTTATTGCACGACCTCCCTTCATTTA
>NW_007865098.1:0-607 GCF_000696425.1 Galeopterus variegatus
AAAAAAAGAAAGAAGGAAACCTTGCTGAGATTATGATAAAACTTGCATTAAACCTGTAGGTCAGTTTGGGGACAGATGACACCTGTGCCCTGGATTCTTCCAATCAACGATGCTGTGTCTCTCCACTTGTTTTGGTCTTTTTTTTTTTTAATTTCTTATCAGCAGCACTTTGTAGTTTTTAGTATACAGGTCCTGTACATGTTTGGGTTGATTTATACCTAATTTCTCTGGATCACTGGTAAGTGGTACTGTGATTTTGATTTCAGTTTCCACATATCGTTAGCATGTAGAAATACAATTGTTTTGCGTGCATTGAACTTGCATCCTGCCGCCTTGCTGAACTCACATATTTGTTCTAGAAGGTTTTGTTTTGTTTTTGTAGATTCCTTGGGATTTTCTATGTACGTACATGCTGTCTGAGACGGTGATGGTTTCGCTTCCTTTTGTTTCCTTCTCTTTTTGAGCAGCCTCTCCCCCGTCCCCCTCCCCTCCGCAGCCCCTGGTACCACCGCTCTACCCTCGACTTCGATGAGCTTGGCCTCTTCCTCCGCATGTGAGTGACGTCGTGCAGCACCTCTTTCTGTGCCTGGCCTATTTCTCTTAACAA
>NW_007865099.1:0-607 GCF_000696425.1 Galeopterus variegatus
TATTACCAGAATTAAAAAAAATAATTATAGGTCAGAAATTAGATCAGTGGTCCTCTTAATAAACAATATGTCAAGAACTTCTAAAATTCTTAACCAAAACAAAGCAAATCAATCTAAAAATAGACATAAGACTTCACAGGAATTTCACAGAGGAAAAAAAAAAAGTCTTTGCTCAGTCCTACGACCTGAAAAGTTTCCCCTATGTTTTCTTTTAGGAGTTTTACAATTTCATTTATTATATTTAAATATTGAATCCATTCTGATGTTAATTTTGGTATATGGAGAGAGGTAGAGGTCTTGTCTCACTCTTCTAATTATGAATATCCAGTTTTCCCAGCACCATTTATTAAAGAGGTAGTCTTTTCCTCAGTGAATGTTCTTGTTAGCTTTGTCAAAGATCAATTGGCTGTTAAGTATGTGTGTTGATTTCTGGAGTCTCTATTCTGTTGCACTGGTGCACGTGTCTGTTCTTATGCAAGTACCATGCTGTTTGGGTTACTATAGATTTGTAGTATAGTTTGAAGTCAGGAATGTTGTGCCTCTGGCTTTATTTATTTATTTATTTATTGCTCAGAATTGCTGTGGCCATTCAGGGTCTTTTGTTCCT
>NW_007865100.1:0-607 GCF_000696425.1 Galeopterus variegatus
GGCTGAAGGTGAATGATACATGAAAATGAAAATTAATAAGATACAATGAGGAACTCCAAAACTCATACATGTATGGCTATCTGTGTTTCCCCTTAGTTTTTAATACAAATTAAAAAAAAGAAAAACAGTAACATTATATTATAGGGCTTGAAATGTAGAACTGATATATGACAAGAGTGGCACAAAGAATAAGGACAGTTAGTAAATTATTATATGGTTGGAAAGATTGTTTGTTCTGTTACATGAATTTGTAAAACATTAACCTTAGGAAGAATATGGAAGGTATGAATACATAATACAGTTACTGGAATAAACATTAAGACAAACTGCCAATTCATATAGCAAATCCTTGAAAGTAGAGAAAAAAAAAACAATAACAAAAAAGAAACATTAATACAAAAAATGGCAGAAAAGTAGGAACAGAGTAGCAATAGAACAAATAAAGAAAATAGCAGATAGCAAAAATGCAGACATAAACCAAACCATATCAATAATTAAATTAACTGAACATCCTTAAAGAGCATCAATTAAAAATGAGGGATTGTTGGATTGGATAAACAAGCAATTAAAGGTTGTCTACAAGAATTATGTTTTAATGACAAAAAAA
>NW_007865101.1:0-607 GCF_000696425.1 Galeopterus variegatus
ATTGCTTTTCAGCAGAGAGTATCACCTCTTGCTTCACAGGAGAAAATAAAGCCATCGGACAGAACTCCTTCAACTTCCTGCCACCCCAGCCACAGACTAACCTATAAACTTACTGACCCCCTCCATCAGTCAGAAAGGAATAGGGTTGGCTCCTATTTTCTGTGGCCAGTCTCTCTAGATCCTGCCCCTTCCTATCTCCTCAGTTATTTGTCATTATAAATTTCCCCTCTATACTTGACCCATCTAGTTAGTCCTTAACCAGTCTCAGGTTTTTTTCATCTTAAAAGGATAAAATCCCTCATGATTCACTGGCTCCTGCAGCTAGCATCCTCTCACTCCTCATCTTTACATGAGAAAACTTTTTTGAATGAAGAAAATGTGCTACATCTTCATAGGGGGGGAGGGTGTTACACTTCTGTATATGTTTGTCAAAATTCAATTGATTGTACCCATAATATTTTCATTTATTACTATTTGTTATTATTATTAGCACATTTAAATATCGATATGCATGTTTATAGTATGCAAATTATATCTCAGTATGAAAAAGCAAAACCAGGAAAAAAATGCAGCCAACTCCCACTTTCAATATAACTTTTAGTGCACA
>NW_007865102.1:0-607 GCF_000696425.1 Galeopterus variegatus
TGTGTGTGTGTGCATGTGTTGTGTGTACATGTGTGTAGCAATGGCTGTGAAAGCAGGACTGAGCAGCCACTGGCCATCCTGGGGCCTCACTACGCACTGCCTTGCTATGTAGGGGCCCCCCTGGGCTTTATGGGGGCCATCCTCCTTCTTGCCTCCCATTCCGTCCTTGCCAGCGTGGATGCATTCACTCATTCACGTGTCAGCAGCACCCAGTAAGCATCAGGCAGGGGCCGTGGGTCTGCTCAGGTGCTGCAGGTGTGATAATGGGCGTGGACAGTGTGTGCGGACAGCAGGCAGAGATCATGTGATCACACAGACGTGCAACAATGCTGTGCAGAAGGAGGTGCACATACTCTGCTGGCCGTGGAGTTCATGCCCAGGTCCTGGCCAGGGAGGGAGAGGCATGTGAGAAGGAGGAGAGAGACAGACAGAGAGACAGAGACAGAGAGTCTTCTGGGGAGAGAGAGGGATGGGTGGTGGAGGCCATGGGCGGACTCTCCTGATGAGAATCCCCTGGTGGTGCTCTGGCCTGATGCTGGTCCCCCGACACTGATACTGGCCCGTGCATTTGGATCTTTGCTTCCTCTGTCACCTTCTCTGGCCAATC
>NW_007865103.1:0-607 GCF_000696425.1 Galeopterus variegatus
TTTATGGCAGAGTAGTATTTCATTGTGTATATGCATCACATTTTCCCTATCCAGTCATCTGATGATAGACATTTAGGTTGGTTCCAACTTTTGGTGATTGTAAATAAAGCTCTGATAAATGTGGGAGTGCAGATATCCTTTCAACATGATGATTTCCATTCTTAGGGTATATTCTCAACAGTGAGATTGCTGGATCTTGTTGTTTATCTATCTGTAGTTTGAGAAAACTCCACACTTTTTTTCCATAATGGACGCACTAATTTACAGTCCTACCAACAGTGTAAGAGGGTTCCCCTTTCTCTGTATCTTTGCCAGCATTTGTTATTCTCTTTTTGATAATGGACAGTCTAACTGGCATGAAATAATATCTCACTGTGGTTTTGATTTGCATTTTTCTGGTGCTTAGCTATGTTAAGCATTTTGTCATGTGTCTGTTGGCAATTTGTATGTCTTCCTTTGAGATATCCCTATTCAACTCTTTTGCCCATTTTTTAAATCAAGTTACTTGTTTTTTCCTAAGTTGTTTGAGTTCCTTGTATATTCTGAATATTAATCCTTTGTCAGATTCTAGTTTGCAAATGCTTTCTTCCGTTCTGTAGGTCATCAT
>NW_007865104.1:0-607 GCF_000696425.1 Galeopterus variegatus
CTTTGAGGAATTACTTCACTTTTCACCCATCTGGAACATAAGATTGTAAAATCCTTCTCACGATCTTGAGTGAAGCAATTTACACTTTGCCAAAGTGATCAGGTTTTCCAAATGATTTTACTAAGTTTTAATATAAGATTTTTTTCCCCCTTTTTGTCTTTTTTACTGACCGGTAACGGGATCGCAACCCTCGGTGTCGCGCCCGCACCGCGCTCAGCCAGTGAGCGGGAACCGGTCTCCACATGGGATCCGAACCCTCGGCGGGAGCGCCGCCGCGCTCCCAAGCGGCGCACTCTCCAGTGCACCACCAGGCCAGCCTGATATATATATATAAGATTTTTAAAAGTACAGGTTTAGTGCACGCTTAATATCTGTTAGGTGTTAGTGACTCTGTGGCTTCCTTCTCTCCAGGAAGGCGGTGGAATGGAATTCCGTGTAACTAGTTTTACTCACAGGTCATCTCCTTCCCCACCCGGTCTCTTCTTGGCTGAGTGTGAGCAGTGACAGTTAGGGATGAGTCAGCTCTCACTTCTCAAAAGGTGCCACGGGGAGGCCAGCCCGAGTCCTGGCACTCAGGACACAGAGGTGCCCAAGACCTCTGGCTCTC
>NW_007865105.1:0-607 GCF_000696425.1 Galeopterus variegatus
TCAAAGTAACCAGTTGAAAGTGGTAATACCAAGTAACCCCCAAGGGATGATCCAAGCGTCCTTGAGCCACAAGTTCCTCCCTAGATCCAATCACACATCAGGAGGCCTGTGTGTGCCCCCTCAGGGTGGATGGAGAACCCACAGCAAAGATCATGGAAAGTGAAGAAACTCAGGTCTACCGACCCTGGGAATTCATTTGATCCAAGCCTGAGTTTATTCATCCCTAGAAGGAACAGAATTATACCTGTTTTCCCTGTCTCATGGGATCAAGGTAAAGGTCAAAGTAACTGCTGAGATAGTGAAAAAATTAAAAACAAAATTCTAAATGGTGTCCTTATGGGAGAGTAAATGCTTGTTCCAGGTCTAATCAGAAGAGAGGATCTAAATCCCGTGAATCTGGGTGCAGATCAGAAGCACTCTGAATTCCTCAGAATAAAGGTGTCCCAAGAACCCATGGCATGCTTTAATAATTCAAAGAAAAGGATGAGCTTTGGACTTGGGTTTGCATTAATAAAACCAACAGCAAATTTGATTTAAAATTAAATTGATCACAAAAGTGTTTAAGGAGTTCACTTTTCACAATCAGGACCGACAGGTGCATGGCATC
>NW_007865106.1:0-607 GCF_000696425.1 Galeopterus variegatus
ATTATGCATCATGATCAACTCACATTCATCCAGGAACACAAAGTTATTTTAACATACAAAAGTCAGTTAAAGCAATATAGCATACTACATCCACAGTGTAAAAATCAAAATACACATGATTATCTAGATAATCACAGAAAAAGTGTTTGAAAAAATCCAATACCTTTTCATGATAAAAATATGTAACAAACTAGGAATAGAAGAGAACTTCTTCCACCTTATAAAAAAGTCTATGAGAAATCCAGAGGTAACATCATGTTTAATGGTGAAAAACTGGATGCATTCCCCCTAAAAACTAAAAGAAGCCAAAGATATCCACTTTTGCCATTTATATTCAATGCTGTACTGAAAGTTCTAGCTGGGGAAACTAAGCAAGAAAAAGAGATAAAAGGCATCCATACTAAACAGGAAGAGCCAAATCTCTATCTATTCATAGATGACTTGATCTTATACATGTGAAATCTGACATAATCAGCTACAAATATTAGCACTAATAAACAATTTTGGCAACATTGCAAATTACATGATCAATATACAAAACTGTATTCCTATACACTCACAATGAGAAATCAGAAAATAAAATTAAGATAATTCCATAAAATTAAGA
>NW_007865107.1:0-607 GCF_000696425.1 Galeopterus variegatus
ATAAAAGTTGGTAAAATTTGGGGATAGGCCTAATTTAATAATTGAAAAGATTTGAGCTAGCTGTAAAATGTATAGTTCTTTGTTATTGAAATCAAGACATTGAATTAAAAATACTTCCTGCATAAAATGGAACCAATATTAATAAAGCAAGTAGTGTTTGTGTCACTGGAACTTTGCCTCTATGGAAGTGATACCTGTCTTGACGTAGTTTTAAAATAACTAAAAGTTTTACTGTGCCAATTTTAATTAAAGTCACTGTGTAATGAATAGAGGTCAAAACCCAAGATACTGTAATTATTTATAGTGTGACATTTGGGGTAATCACAATAGAGAAAAATTTTAAAGATAGTATTTGTAATGGCTTTACTATTAATGAAAAATATAATGAAGAGTTTATTTTTGTTAATTAATCCCCATAAGAATCTTCACAACGTATCTATTCATTAAACACTGTAAATTATTTTTAATTAGTTCAGAAATGAAGAAAATTAAGACTAAGCAGTTATCATTAAACAGAAATTGTGAGATGGGTATGAAAGCCTACTAAAAAAACTTTGCCTCTCCTTGTTGACTCTTCTGGATAGTCACCCTGAAGCTCTGTGATGAA
>NW_007865108.1:0-607 GCF_000696425.1 Galeopterus variegatus
GCAGTAAAGAAACCTTAACTTTAACATAGCACTTCTGAAGTGTACTTCATCAAGGAATGCTGTTTTCATGTAATATTAAATAACACATCCAAAGACCTAATATTTCACGAAACAATCTTTAGAAAAGAATGCACTACTTCGTGATAATTAGAGATATAGTGTAATGTGACCGGAATATAATCAGACCTCAATAAACATAAACCATTTTCTCCCACCCCAGATTATACACCTACTAATGATTTAGTAACCAATATCCAGGAATAGGAGTATAATTTGAAATATCTTGGCTAGAATGACTTCTTGGGAAGTCTATCTTCAAGAGTTTGGAAATACTCTTCAAAGGTAGAAATACTGCCTAATTCTATTGCTAAACAAATTGGTAGATTAATGAAGAATGTAACGGCTCATAAAGAGAGAACAAGTCATGAGACATATAATGTGGTTTTAGAAAGCACAATCTCAGTTTTGGGTTTGTTTTTTGTTTTTTTTTTAAGGCTTTAAAAGGGAGTGACACTGTCCTACTACCAACAGGAAGTTTCCTGAAATAAGGAAAGGACATTCTTGGGGGGGAGGGGAGAGAGGGAGGAGGGAGGGAGGTGTCGGTGAT
>NW_007865109.1:0-607 GCF_000696425.1 Galeopterus variegatus
TGAGGAAAGACCTCACAGATGAGGTGGTATATGATTGGAACTCTACAGCAAGGATTGGATTTTGATGACTGAGAATGGCCACAGAAAGACATGTTTCTGACTGAAGAGTCAACGGAAACAAACCAGGCTGGGAAATCAGGAAGAGGAGGTTTTTAGATTAGCATTTCCCAATTCCTTGAGCTGATCCTTGAAATAAAGGATTCTGTGACTAAATACCATGTTTTTCCCTTGAAGATTTACAATTCATATTAGCATGTTAAATACTCTGAGGAGCATTGCACTAAAAAATGAAATGAAATTTTTTTAAAAAGAAAAACCACCCAGTTTGGCTTTGTTAAATCCAGTGCTTCTCAAATTTCATTCATTCACTTGAAAAACTTTATTGAGCTATTACTATGTATCTCCAGGCATTGGAGATTCAGGTAAAAATTTGCACCTTCAGAGATAACCTACATTCTAATGGGGACACTACAGGATCTCCTTCCCATTCTCTTTTGTTCCAGGTAAAATCTGCTCATAAGTTCTGTCAAATCTTAGTTGAGAATAATTCTACCTTTCTGAAACTTAGAGGGGAATGTGGGAAGTAGGGTTTGTGAGTTAGTGATGT
>NW_007865110.1:0-607 GCF_000696425.1 Galeopterus variegatus
CCTGGCAGTGGTAGTCCTACAAAACCGCAGAGCACTGACCTCCTCACAGTGGCCCAGGGACCGACCTGTGCTCTCCTCCAGGAGGAATGCTGTTTCTGTATCAGTAAGTCCAGTTTGGTTTGAGCTGGGGTGGGTTGACTAAGGGATAAGGCTTCGCGCCTCCTGGACAGAACAAGTACATCTCCCGTTACTTCTTTGTTCTTGCAATGGATTCTTCCATTTCTTACCCTCTTACCCTTTTTTTTATTTTGGCTTTGGGCCCATGTTTACTTAAGGTTCTTTGCAATTTTATCTAGGACTGGTTACAAGCATTCACCAAACATTTAGTGCATGAGATGCTTCTCTAATGGGACTATCAACTCCTCAAAAGCCTCCTGGGGCCCCACTCACTTCTTCTTAACCCCACCCTGTGATCACAACGCGCTTGCACAGCAAGAAGTAGTTACAAGAAGAGAAGAATCACTGCCCCCCCTTCCCTAAAAACAAAAATTAAAAAGGGAAGAATGTTAGGTCCCTGGAACTGAAAGCTTGACTGTTAGAAAGCCCCCACTCTTTGGTTTCATTTCTCGAAGTTTTGTTCCTCTAAGTTTCTATCTCCCTAAGTCTC
>NW_007865111.1:0-607 GCF_000696425.1 Galeopterus variegatus
CTGATAGAGGCTCCGTTATCTTTAACACAGGGCATCCAGGATCTTCCTGCAAGGTGGATGTCTGGCCCTCAAAAAGGGAGAAGGTTGGGCCGGCCCGGTGGCGCACTGGAGAGTGCGCCGCTTGGGAGCGTGGCGGCGCTCCCCTAATTGCTGGACAAGTTACTAAATCTCTTAGTTTCATCATCTGCAAAATGGGGGTTATAAAAGAGCACCTACTTCTGCTCCACACACTGAGGGACCCAGGCTGATAGAGGCTCCGTTATCTTTAACACAGGGCATCCAGGATCTTCCTGCAAGGTGGATGTTTGGCCCTCAGGGGGGGAGAAGGCATAAAGGACTGGGTGGGGGAGGTTTTTCTGGGCCAGGCTTACAAGGGGTATGGCACACTCTAGTCACATTCCACCTCTTAGAATGCGGTCACGTGGTCCCAGCCTAACAAGATAGGGGAGGAAGTTTCACTGGTGCTCAAGATGAAGACAGATTGCTACCCAGTCTCTGCCACACAGAGAAACCTTCCTAATAATAACTCTCTGACATTTATTGAATACTCACTATGTGTCAGGCACTGACATATTTACTCAATTAATGCAATTACTCAAAATGACAT
>NW_007865112.1:0-607 GCF_000696425.1 Galeopterus variegatus
AGAAATTCCCATGGTGGGTCTAATCAATCCTACTTCATATGTAAATCAAAACATATTTCATGATTCATTTTAGGAAGAACATATTGAAAAACTACATTTAAAAATTGACTCCTTTGATTTTGTATTTACCAGGCAACATTTGAAACTAGTGGTCTAGCTAACACAGGCAACCATGCAGAAGAAGTTGCAACATTTATAAAAATACCAAAGTAATTTTTAAGAACAGTAATTGCTGAAAGGAAAGAATGAATGAGTGGGTTCATGGTTTCTGTACTGGTAACTTATTACTGAGTTCATGTTAACAAAATCAGGTTCCTTCCAAACATAAGTATGTAAACTATTTTTGTTGGCTTGAAAGCGATTGTATTGTTAGATACATGCAGCATTGAAAATCTACCTTCATGTAAAAAAAAAAAGTCTGGAAAAATAATTCTTTCTTCATTTTCCTCAATAACTCAGATTTATTTCAAAGTCCAGGCAAAAATTCTGGGACTCATTTACTTTTTATAACATGGCCGTGTCATATCTCTTCCTTTCCCACCCACCACCGACCCTCCAAACAAAATAGAAAACGAAAGCTCCGCCCCGAAATAAAATATAAAACAGA
>NW_007865113.1:0-607 GCF_000696425.1 Galeopterus variegatus
TCATGTAGGACTGCATATGGCCTATTGAGAAATCCTGAAGAACTAAAGTTCAGAGAATAGAGCAAAGATAACTAACAGGTAGAAAAAGCAGCCTTTTGAGGAACGGCAAAGAAATGGGAGCTATTTGGCCTCGACAAAGGTTGTGTGTTACCTCTGGGTGTTGTGGGGGAGAATGGAAGCGAGTTTCAGTTTGCATGAGAATTTCAAGTGGTAGAGATGATACACCCAAGGAGGCTGTGAAATGGGCACCTCCAGGACAGGCGGCATTGGGTCTCTATAGCTAAACCCAAGTCGGGGAGCTGAGGTCTCTCAGCTCTTTCTGTTCTCTGGGAATGGTCTTGTGGCCAAAGCGGAAGGGTTGTGTGGGGGTGGGGAGAGCGTCCACCTGTTCAGGTCCACCATTGGTGTCTCACAGGCAATAGTGAAGGAATGCCCTCCATCGGAAACAGAGGAGAAGCACAGAATTGCTGCTGCCATCTTCTACTCCATCAGTTTGACTCAGCAGGGACTACAGGGTGTTGAGCTGGGCACTTTCCTTATCAAGCGAGTCCTCAAGGAGCTGCAGGTAAGGCGGCTGCGTGGGACAGACAGGGATACCCCTGTGTCT
>NW_007865114.1:0-607 GCF_000696425.1 Galeopterus variegatus
CTCTCAGGATCGCGCTGTTTCCTGACGCGGGCGTTCGAGACCCGTCGCCATCTTTCTTCTTCCTAGTACCTTTTTGAATCCTCGCTGCTTAGAAGCTATGTATTATTTGCAAATTTGTTTCGACGTTCTCAGCCTTCCCCAAAGCCACTAATCAACACAGCTTACTTGTCTCCTTTAGTATGTTGCTCTTGCATGAAGAACATACAAACCACTGATTTGGGGTCTGCATCTTTATTTTCTGAGAAGCAACTACAGGTTTAAATAGAACACTTAGCTCCTGCAATTCTTTCTTCTCAATATTTGATGTATATCCGTAGGAAAACCAGAATTCCATTTTTATAAACCAAGTTTATTTATGTTCTGTAGTAAATTAACTATTACTAGATCATAAAACTATGGTTTATTTGTAGAAAATGTTTCAGGAGGAGGAGCTAGAGAATTGAAGTTGAGAATGGTTTTTCTCAGAATTTTCTTTAAGTCAAGAAGGTCTTATTCTTTTTCCTCCCAGAATAAAGACTGGGACATTCAGATTTGGGTAGGTCTTATAATCTGTCAAAGACAAGGCAAACACAGCAGATGTGCCACCATTGCCCTTCATGAAAGTGTA
>NW_007865115.1:0-607 GCF_000696425.1 Galeopterus variegatus
CTTTCTCCCCCAAAGCAATCCATAAAACCTAGAAAGGTTACTCTTCAGTACCTCCCCTGAAAGTAGATCATAAAGTTCTCCTGTGACAGGTGTCCTGCTCCATACTCAGAGAAAAAGAATGCTACACAGAGAGGCCAAGAAGAACCTGAACAGACCTTGCTGAGTCCACCTCCCAGCCCCACTTTATTACTATTAGGCCATATCCCTTTTATCCAATCATGTTTCTCCACAACTATCCACTTCTTTCATCAGACTTAGCATAAAAACAATTTTCCCTAGGCCTTTGGGTCCTAATTTTTGAGGGCTCTTGTGTCACATAAAACTTTGTTATATAAATTTATGTTTCTCTCTTGTTAATCTTTTGTTATAGAGTGTTAATCATGGACTTGCAGTGAGCGAGGGAAAGATACTGCTTTTCTCCCCTACAACACATAGGTCGAGATACTGGATGCACAGTTGGACAGGCGGGTCTGGAGGTAAAAAGAAATGTCTAGGCTTGAGTTACATTTTTGGGAGTCATCAGTGTGTAGGCATTATTTAAAGAAGATCCCAAGGGACTGAATGTGGAAAGTGAAGAAAAGAGAACCAAAAATTGGACCCTGGGGGA
>NW_007865116.1:0-607 GCF_000696425.1 Galeopterus variegatus
TCGGTCCCCATTTGTTTTTTAATTAGCTGATCTGTGAACGCTGAGCATTTTAGAGCTCTCTCTCCAAGGAGTGGAGCACAAGCACTGATCCCCTGCCTATGACAAAGCCAAGAGCCAAACCCAGAAGTGTATGAATTCCCTCAAGTCAGCACTCTTCCTCCTTGGAGATGGGAGTCCGGAATCTATGCCAGTTCTGCCTCTGAGGTGCTGTGTGACCATCAGGGAGACACTCACCCTCTCTGAACCTCTCGTCTCAAAAGCACAGCTAATCATCCACGCCTTCCTCTCCCTTAGGATGAGATGAGGGCTATAAATGTTCATTATTCACACCTCAGGAAGCCAAAGCCCTGTGGGCAGGGTGGGTCCTGCTCGGCCCAGACTCTCCATCTGTCTCTCTCATCCCACTTTCCATGGACTCCCGGGCCAGGCAATCTTTAGTAGCGTCCTCAGCAGCTGTCTAGTTTTCCCACATATGTCTGGAGGGAGGGAAAAGGCCAATACGTGCAGAAGGAGAAAGAGATGGAAGAAGAAAGAAAGAGAAAAGAAAAGGAGTGTGGTGGAGGAAGGGAGAGCAGGAGCAGAGAGAGCAGCCTCTGAGGACCCTTGT
>NW_007865117.1:0-607 GCF_000696425.1 Galeopterus variegatus
AGACTCGGTAAATAAACTCGCTCTTCAGTGTATCCTAGTCTTGTTTCAAATCTGGGGGATCTACTTATCTCAATAGGTGTAATAGCAAGACTTGGATTTTAATAGTGTGTGTGGGGGGGAGTGAAGCAGATATTTACATGCCAGAAGTTGTGGTGGATGTTCGTATGCAGGAAACTATTATCCAAGAATTATAAATTCATGATACGGGGATGGGGATTGCTCAATGTTTTACTTGGGATTCTGTTCAGTGTAACAAGGAAAAAACTAGGCCTCCAGATTGGAAAAGGAGAACTAAAACTGTTTTTCACAGTCCACAGGTTAGTCTATGCAAAAAGCTGTACCTATCTAAAAAAATGCTACTAGAACTAATGATTGAGTTTAGCAAAGTTGAAGAACAAAGTATCAATACACAAAAATAAATTGTGGTTTTATAAACTTGAAATGAACAGTTGGATATTAAATAGACAACAGGGTCATTTAAAATACATTTAGAAAACAAGAATTATTTAGGAATAAGCTGGGAAATAGTCACATTAATAAACTCAGCAAAACTATTTATTAGGAAAATTACAATGAAAATCACAATGAGATATCTATACACCTACTG
>NW_007865118.1:0-607 GCF_000696425.1 Galeopterus variegatus
TGAGCAGACCCTTTCCTCAAAGGTAGAGACTCAAAGGTGAATGAGATACCGTATCCAGCAGGTAAGAGACACAGCAAGACATTACACAATGTATGTAGTCAGAGCGGCAATGGGGCTATAGACAGGATTCCCAGGTGCACATGGCTGCGCTCCCAGCCAGACTTGGGGGTTCTGCAGAGGATTCGTGTAGGAAGGGGAGGAGGCTGAGCTGAAGGGCACGTGGCAGCTGGTCAGGCTGTGGGAACAGCACGTGCAATGAGGAATTGCACATACAGTAGCTCCCCGGTCCTCAGCCTGGACGGAGGCGAGAGGCGGGCTGGTGAGAGATGAAGCTGGAGAGGTAGGAAGAGGTCAAGCCATGGAGAGCCTCGCCAGTGCTCTAAGGAATTTGGACCCTCCTGAGGGTGTTAGGAAGACACTGAATACTTTGACAGTCTCAGACTTAAATTTCAGAAAGAGCCTTCCCACTGCGGTGGATTTGGAAAACGAGTTTAGGTGAAGCAGTGAGCCCACTCAACCGGGTCAGAGGTGACAGGATGGGAGGATACATCCTCCGAGGAGATCTCAACAACCTCTCCTCTGTGTGTCCTTGTGCTGGAAAAGCTTA
>NW_007865119.1:0-607 GCF_000696425.1 Galeopterus variegatus
GTATCCTTTACTCTTATTATAAGATAGTTTCCTCCATATGTGGAATCTCAGCAGCTCAGGGCAAGTATAAAGCATTTTCCACCTGTGCATCTCACCTCTCAGTTGTCTCCTTATTCTATGGTACAAGCCTAGGAGTGTACCTTAGTTCTGCTGCTACACACAACTCACACTCAAGTGCTACAGCCTCAGTGATGTACACTGTGGTCACACCCATGCTGAACCCCTTCATCTACAGCCTGAGGAATAAAGAGATAAAGAGGGCTCTGAGGAGATTCCTTGAGAGAGAAACTAGAAAAAGGTCAATTGTCTGTGACTCAAAACCCTAGGGCTCAAAACCCCAGAGTCAGAAATGGCAAAAGGCTACTTAGATTGTGCAAATAGAATGTTTCTTTCTGCTATTTCCCAGAATTAGTGTGACTTTGATTTCAACTTCTGCAATTTAAGTAACTCAGTTTTGTAAGCTTACCGCTCTATCTGCCATCTTCTCAGTTTTCTCTATTGGTTCATTTTTGTATTTTCTCAAGTTGATTCTAACTCTGAAATCTCCATTTATTTCAAGGAGCCACACGGATTATTTAAGAATAATTTCTTCTCAAATGGCATGTAC
>NW_007865120.1:0-607 GCF_000696425.1 Galeopterus variegatus
CCTGAATTTGAGCTTGAGAAAGAAGAAAAATCATTGAGAAAATGAAAATGACATCTTAAGGAAGTGGGGTGGGGATGGATGCTTTCAGAGGAACATATCCAGCACTTGCAAGGGTGTGAGAAAACTCTCATGGCAACTCTGGTTGGAGTAGGATTGAGCAATACCTATCTGCAGGCAGTTCGATGGTGGTATGCCATCGAATAAAAATGAAAAGGCCTGTACCCTAAGACTTGGCAATTCTGGTTCTTTCTATCTGCGATGGAGAGATACTTGCACATGTTCACAAGAGTTGTAGATAAGAATGTTCTTTGCAGAACCTTTGTAATAGCAAAGCACTGGCAAATCCATGGCATCGTTGGTAGGGAACAGTTATGTGGACTGGTTTCTCTCTCTCTCTCTTTTTTTTTTATTGAATCATAATTGTTTATACACATTTTGGGGGTTCAATGTTAACATATGTTGATCAAATCAATATTACTAGCATATGTATTGTTACAAATCGTACTTGTTCTTTATGCCCCTTGTCCAATCTCTCCCCATCCCACTCTAATTACCCTCGTTTTCTTCTCTCCTTCTGAAAGAGTAGTGGTTACTCTGTTGATTTGTT
>NW_007865121.1:0-607 GCF_000696425.1 Galeopterus variegatus
TTCAACAAATGAAAGCACACACCTCACTCAATGTTCTCAAAATTACAAGATTTCAAGGTTTTTTTTACTGTAAAACAGCAGAACAAATTGTTACTCTCTTCCCTGCTTGGAAAGATCACCAAATGCACTGGGGAGAAACAAGTTTGCATGTTAGTATTTACTGAAGGAGACGTGACTTTTCTGACTGATCAAAGGACCCCTGCTTAGGAAAGCATCATGGTGCAAGTTCTGTTGTTAGGATGCCAGTTAACAATGACTGTCACAGCTGCTAGCCTGTGACTTTTACTTAAGCTTGAATACCTTCGAAAAGTGTCTTTGCTACTCTGATCTTCTACGATATGTAATATTCATACCTCTCATTTGCTAAAAATGAGAGGCTTATGGCACTTGTTATCTCATTTTCACTAGTAGTGCAATTGAATTGTCCTGCTTATTTCTTGTCGTATAATTTCTGTAGATCTTATGCTCCTTGAGCGATGTGACCTGTAGTACATGGGGAAACAGTTTTGTATTCCCCTCTGTGCCTTTCTGGCCTTCACACAGTAGAGAAACTCAATGTATGCACATTAAGTGAGTGGATGAAGGTTACTGCTCTTGGATGCTGCAT
>NW_007865122.1:0-607 GCF_000696425.1 Galeopterus variegatus
GTGACTTTTTAAAATTTATGTCTTCAAGGGATGGGGGGGGGGCGGAGAATGTGGGGCTTTACAGATTGTGTTTTATCACATTTAGGAGGCCACTGACTGGAAGATGCACCACTATTTTATGAACAACTAAGAAAGACAAGATGCTGCCAGTCAAATTCTGATGTGCCATTGATCATAAGACACATCTCAATTTCAAAGACGGTAAAAAGTGAAAAAGATACAGGGCAGTAATTTGCTTGCTGAAAGTGTATAGCTTTCCTTAATTAGCACAAAGGTGCTGGTTGGACTAGCTGCCAGCCTGTGAGGATGAGGTAGGCAAGCCCCAGGAAGGTTTCCACTAGGTTTTGTCTATTTCCTGGGATAAACAACACCACCAACCTCTCCGTTCTCCTAGAGAATGTCAGTTGGTCAGAGTTCTAATAGAAGTACAAATGTGGAATATTAGAACTGAAATGGAGATTGGGGAGCATCTTGTGCAGTGTTTCTCAACTGGGGGACAGTTTTGGCCTCCATGGGACATTAGTCAATGTCTGGAAAAATGTTTGGTTGTCACAATTGGGGCAAGGAATGCTCCTGGTATCTAGTGGATAGAGTCCAGGAAAACTAC
>NW_007865123.1:0-607 GCF_000696425.1 Galeopterus variegatus
AATTGTTAAATTTTCCTGTAGAATTGACCATTTCATCATTATATAATGACTTTATTTGTCTCTAGAGGCAGTTTTAATCTTAAAATTTTCTTATATTTAAGAACAAGCAATCATTGTTTGGGAATGCTGTGTTTCCATTCTGATGGATTCCATTTGTTAAAAACAGCTTTATTGAAATATTATTTATATGCCATACATTTCACCCATTTAAAGTGTACAATTGAATGGTTTTTAGTATATTCACAGATCTTTGCAGCTATCACCATAATCAATTTTAGAATATTTTTATCACCTTGAAAAGAAACCCCATACCCTTTAGCTATCACCTCCCTACTTCTCATCTCCCCCAGCCCTAAGCAAGCACCAATCTACTTTCTGTCGCTATTGATTTTCCTGTTCTGGATATTGCATATGAATAGAATCATATAGCATGTGGTCTTTTGTGACTGCCTTCTTTCCCTTACCATATTGTTTTCAAGGTTTACCCATGTTGTAGCATAGATTAGTACTTCATTTCCTTTAATGGCTCTATACTATTCTACTGTGTGGATATACCACATTTTTCTTACCCATACATCAGTTGATGGACATCTGGGTTGTTTCTACC
>NW_007865124.1:0-607 GCF_000696425.1 Galeopterus variegatus
TGAATTATTTAGAGCCATTCAATCTTATGGTCAATAAGTGGTTTCTCTTTATCACTCATGCCAGCCTGAAGCCCTCTTCTAAAAGCTTTAGGACAGAAGAAAGAAGCAACAAAAGAACAGTCACCTCGGTAAGTACTTTACTTACTCGGAACTAACTGTTGCTACTAGAGGAAATAGATTCATGAGTAGATCTTTCCCAATGAAAGTAGAACTCATTACCAGAAACAAACTCCTTCAGAATATTTAACTGGACTGAGTCAGGATTTCCAAGACTCTTTTAATCCCAAGCTGATAGTTGTATTAAAGAGCTGTTAGGTAAGCAAAAGTTACTGAAATAAATTTAATTATATAGAATCTAATGAAACTTACACATAAAATAAAATTCTGTCCATTTGATTAAAAATATTTTTGGCATTGTTTTTAATATTTTATGTGGGTATATGAGCAAAAATCTCTTTCTCCTTGAAATATGACCAAATTTGGTTAAAATCTGCACTTTAGAGGTTAAAGTTGACCAAATGGTAGTTGTAAAAGATTTAAAGCTGATATTGGTCTTTGTCTTAGCCTCAGTCTGACATGAAATATGTCACATATCATGGCCCCAAAT
>NW_007865125.1:0-607 GCF_000696425.1 Galeopterus variegatus
TGCACTGAGGTTTGGAGTGCGTGCCATTTTGTGAAATTTACAAAATCCTCCCCAGGAAGAATCCGCCTGGAGCGGCCACCACTAGGCACCCGACCCAGCAGCTGCTGCCCTCAGCACCGGGCCAGGCTGCGAAGCCCCACCACCGGGACTCAGGGTCCGGCGACAGTGGTATCTTCCCGGGAGGGGGCTGTCGTCTCCCTTGCCCCAGGCACCACTGGAACCATGAGCCGAAGAGAGACTGAGCAGGCTGCGGTGTGAACAGGAGCCAGGAGCTCCAGGGGCAGTGAGAGGCGGCTGGGGCAGCTCTGGTTGCAGAGGCTGCCGTGGGAGCTCAATGCGGGAGTGCAATGCGGGAGCTGAGACTCACCGGAGGGAGTGGTGCGAACGCCCAGCCATCTTCCCGGTAGTCAATTTTGGACTTGCCTGACACTGGTGTCCAACTGAGTAATCACTGATGTAGCCATACCAAATTGGCAACCCCAACAAAATCTTAGTCAGGCAATAGTGTCAAACCCGTGGCCTGTGAAACCCCCTGCCACAAGGAAGAAACATCAAAGAAAAGACACCAGAAACACGAAAAATCAAGAAAGTACACCACCCAAAGATA
>NW_007865126.1:0-607 GCF_000696425.1 Galeopterus variegatus
ATTTTGGGTATCTCTTTTTGGGTGTTTGTTCATTTTGGCAGGAGTTTTCTCTCGAATCTTGGACTTACTATTCAATAGATGGGGCTATTGAGCCTTGCAGATCGTTCCTGCCGACTGTGTGCCTGATCTTTCTTTCTTTATTTATTTCTGAGATTCCGCCTCTTTTAGCCGGGCCCCTCCCCACTCTGTGTGCTCAGGACAGGGCTGGGGCGTGTCTTCTACAAATATTGACTTTCTGTTGAGTCATCAAAGTTGTGCCCTGCCCCACCCTGCCCAGCAGGTGTCCTGACTCTCCGACTGCCGGGAGTGAACTCCTCGGGGGAGGGTCCCTCAGCACACAATTCCTCTTGGACTCTCCACAGCACGGGTCAGCCCTTTTGGTCTGAGTAGTAAACTTCAATGTAGCTCGAGGGGTCTCCGGGCTCCCCTCTCCCCACCAGAAATCAGTTAGGGGCTCTTCCAAACTGAGGTCCCCAGAGATAGAATCTGCCTCTCGGAAAGAGTGAGTTTATCTGGGGCCGACGCCCAGGGTATGGCAGAGAGACAATCTGGGCGGGCTCCTCTTCCCTGCCCCCCCGACGCTGGCTGGGGGCTCCCCATGCTACCA
>NW_007865127.1:0-607 GCF_000696425.1 Galeopterus variegatus
CTAATTAGTCAGTGGCAGATGAACGCCACTGTGGGGGACAGATGACCGCAAATGTCTGCACGTTCCATGGCAGGAACCTAGAGGACCTCTGAGGTTCCAGCCCCTTGGAGGAGCTATATCCGAACACAGCCACTATGTCCCACTGTAGACACTCAAGGCATTAGGGAAAAGAAATAAGAGGAAAAGGAGGAAACATCTGGGATGCCCACAGGACAATTAACACCAACCACCCTGCAGGGCATTAATAATAATTAAAACCTACAAGGCCAATTTCATGGCTCAGTACTCTAGGGTGGCACACAAATCTCCCTCTGGGCTTACCATCCTGCCTGTGCAGACGGGGTGCTCATGCATGCATGGCAGCTCCACCTCCAGCCCCTACAGGGATACCCGCGGCAGCAGGCTTTGACAAGCAAGCCGCCCCTGCCCCCGCCGAGGGATTCTGCACGCAGGCTTTCCTGAGTGAGGGGCATGGCTCCGACCTGTCCTACTCCTCCAGGACCCCCAGCAAGCTGGGGGAAGAGTGTGGGCCAAGAACCGCTCGTCCTGGGCCGGCCCGGTGGCGCACTGCTACAGTGCGCTGCTTGGGAGCGTGGTGGCGCTCCTG
>NW_007865128.1:0-607 GCF_000696425.1 Galeopterus variegatus
CGCAACACTGAGGGTTGCGATCCGTTGCCGGACACGAAAAAAGACAAAAAAAAAAAAATTAACCGTTTTGAAGCTTTTAAAAAAAACTTAATATCATGTTCATATTTCTTTTTTGTACCGTTTTGAAGCTTTTTTAAAAAACTTAACAATATCATGTTCATATTTCTAAGGCATTAAATAAATTTTTTCAGGAGCTGGCAAACTATGGTCCAGGGATTCAATCTGGCCCACCATGTGTTTTTATAAATAAGGTTTTATTGGAACAAAGACACACCCATTTTTTCACATACTGTCTATGGCTGCCTTTGTGTCACAAGGGCAGGGTTGGGTGGTTGGGACAGACCATAGGGCTGGTAAAGTTTAAAGTATTTACTATCTGGTCCTTTACAGAAAAAGTTTGCTGACCTGTTTTCTGTATCATGTTATGTATCTCTGTAGGTATTCCATTAAATGGGTACGGTACAGCAGTTGGAATACTGACCCCTGGAGTATTCCATTTTTATTTTGCTAGTTCTCTTTTGTGGGTCATTTAAGCTGTTTCCATGCATCAGTGTAATAAGTGCCACTCTTCTAAGTGTCCTTTTAGGTAGGAATTTGTATACAACTA
>NW_007865129.1:0-607 GCF_000696425.1 Galeopterus variegatus
TGTTGGTTTGGGAGGTAACTAGGGTAACTCAACGTAGGAGAAAACAGGCCAGAGTTTTTCTCAAAGGCAAAAGGAAACTTTTTGCAAAGAAGTTCAAATCTTCACAACCCTCCCACCATTTCCCCAAGAAAGAAACCCGAAGGGCTCCCATACATGCTTCATGCATACACAGTATCTTCAAGTGGGGGCCAAGAGAAGATGGGAGTGGGAGAGTCATCCAGACTGATGGCCATGAAAGGGTGACTTCTTCTGAGTCCTCTGTGCCAGTGAGAGTGAGAATACGCTTCCTCAGCATTTACTCCAGTCTTCTGATGGAAACCCTTGGTTCGAACATGAGTGTGCGTGCACATGCACACACAACACATGCGGACCAACAATTTTCTGAGATACTTTAGCCTGAATCTATGCTAAGTGAGAAAAATATTTCCCTAATTGAAACATTACCCATCTGTTTAGTTTTCTCTCCCTCAGTGGAGGTGGGACTCTACGTTATAACTCGGGGTCACTTCAAACTGTACCCCGAGCCACTGGTGCCCAACAGTAAGAAACCATGGCATAGGTTTTCTCTACCTTTGAACACTTTGAAAGCAGGGTGTCCTCAATGCCT
>NW_007865130.1:0-607 GCF_000696425.1 Galeopterus variegatus
TTTGAGTACAGCATTTTACTTCTTTTAACTAGATTTAGACATGGATGTGAGCATTTCAAATACTCTACAAACCCTCTTTGAATTGCTACATTAGATGCAGGTAAAATTATTGTAACTCTCAAAAATAAAATCTTCTTGAAACATCTGGATCTCTTAAAACTCATTTCCATTTAAATTTCCAGACAGTTCAATCAAAGTCCTTTCTGGTTGCTATCATTCTAATCTAGAGAGGTATCTCTAAATTGATTTATGGTTGTGTGATCAGCAGACCAAGTTTCCACATACTTCTCCATTCTTAAATGACTTACAAACATTGAGCACGTGAGTATAGGCAGTTCTTAATCTCTCTACTTTTTCCCCTTCAATTTCCCTTGGGTTTCTTTATCTCTTTCTATCCTGATAACCGATTGGCCGTGGATGTTATTGAAGCAAAGGTCATGAATTAGGGCCTGATAAGAACCAATCAACTTTCCTTTCTCCAAAGGCTGCCTTCTCCCTTTATTATAATCAATCCACTCCCATAACTGTAACATCAGTCATGTCAGCCAATTTTTCTTCTGCCCTGGACAATCAATACTGCCCATGGTGTTGACTCTACCTCAGAAAT
>NW_007865131.1:0-607 GCF_000696425.1 Galeopterus variegatus
ACGTGTCCCCCCGGCTCACGCGCGTGCACAGCCCAGCGGGCGTCGGGCCTCGCCCCCGCCGCCGACCCATCCTGACACCGCGGAAGCCCCTGCCTCCCGGGTGCCGCGTGGGCCAAGGAGTGGGCAGAATAACGGTGCAATCTCAGGCCTCAGAACCGAATGTGGCTTCTGTCTCCATGTGACCAGCAGCCTGGGTCCCTCCCAGATGGAAATCATCGTTTCCAGAGCACCTGCTGTGTGCCAGAGAGGAGGGGACTTGCCCACCGGCACCGAGAGCAGGGATCTGAACCTGGGTCAATTATGTGGCTGAATCCCTTTTTTAAATTAATTATTTTTTTACTTTTAACAAATGTATTTTTATTTATCACTTCCTAGCCTCACTCTGCTTCCCCTGGGTAACACAGGGCAGGACAAAGACACCGACGTGCCAGCCTCTGGGCTCAGCGTTGGGCAGAGGGAGCGGCGGGGGCTGTGCAGGAAGACTGTCAGGAAACGGGGCGTTGCATCTGGGGCTTTGACGTATGATTAGGAGTTTTATGGTGGATCCCCCCACCTTGGGTCAGGGCCGGGTCAGCAACGTGGGGAAGCGGGCTGCAGCCCCACATGC
>NW_007865132.1:0-607 GCF_000696425.1 Galeopterus variegatus
ATAGTTCATTTTGTGATTGGCATTTGTGGATTTAAACATAGTAAAAAATAAATATTTTTTTTATCCTGTTTCTTTATTTTATTTTATTTTATTTATTTATTTTTCTTAATTTTATTTTGCCGATATACAATGTGGGTGATTATTGTGGCCCATTACCGAAACCTCCCTCCCCCCTCCCTCTCCCCCCTCCCTCCCAAAAAATAAATATTTTTGGGCCGGCCCGTGGCTCACTCGGGAGAGTGCGGTGCTGATAACACCAAGGCCCCGGGTTCGGATCCCATATAGGGATGGCCGGTTCGCTCACTGGGTGAGCGTGGTGCTGACAACACCAAGTCAAGGGTTAAGATCCCCTTACCGGTCATCTTTTAAAAAAAAAAAAATGACAAAAAATAAATATTTTTAACAGTAAAAATAATAACTATATATTTTCTCTTTCCTTCCTATGACACATAAAACAGACAAAAAGTATACAATAATGTTGTGTAAAAATAAAGAGCAGTATCAGTGTGCAAACTACATATGCATTCCTGAAAATGTTAACATTAACTAGTTTACATTTTGGAATCTGTATGTTGATTTAGCACATGGAGAAGGACCTACATAGTAA
>NW_007865133.1:0-607 GCF_000696425.1 Galeopterus variegatus
CCACTCAGCTTGACAAGGCCCTTGAGGTGATGGGGCCATTGTGGAAGCAGTGCCAACGGCTATGACAGCAGTCTGAATGGAGTGGAGGCTGTGTGGCCAGCACAGGTGGTCAGAGGGGTCCCCTTACGAAGTCCTCTCCCTTGTTACACTTGCCTCACGTCTGCCTGGTCTGCCTGAGCTTGGCTGGGAAACGAGACACCAACCCCACTGAACACTCTGCCACACAAGGCCTGTCCTGCCTGGGCTGGTCAACGCTTTGTTCAGGAACGTTCCATTGGTGTCTGTGCTCATGGCTGAGTTGTGGAGATAGACACTTGCTGAGAAGCTAAGTGCTGGCCCAACGGTGACCACATCGGTCTGTCATGTGGAGGGTGGGCCAGACCCACACCCACATGCTCCTCCTAGTGGTGGCCATGCACCATCTCCCCTTCACCTGCAAGTACTGAGTCTGGGCCACCAACTCTGCCCAACCAGTCACTTCCCAAGAAGCCTGAATGGCAGCTGGATGCTCCTTTGTACCCCAATGGGCTGGGATTAGGGGGAAAACTCCTGCCCAGGAGCCACATGCTCAGTCCCTCCCTGCACGTCATCACTGTTACACCCTGAC
>NW_007865134.1:0-607 GCF_000696425.1 Galeopterus variegatus
CATAGACCAGTGTGTGAAGTGTTTGTGAATGGGCTCGAGGGGCTGTGAGCTCCAGACCATAGCCCTAGCTCTATACCAAGTCACTCTCAAAACACAAAAGACATGTCTCCAGTTTCTGAAATTCACTTTTTAAAGTACGGCAGCTGAAGTAAAGTGCTAAGGGGCTTTAAAGGGCATAGATGTCACATTGTCTATACTACTATTTTTCACTGTTTTTGAGGCTTCCCACTTTTATCAAAAAATATAGCTGTGATTGGAACAAGAAGATGCATTGCCCGGATAAGCAGCATATCTGCGTCCCAACTTAGTTAGAAAAACTTTCCTATATCATCTATTTCCGAATGGTGAATTAAATAGTCCATAAAGTGAGTTCTGGTGACTCTTTATAAATATGTATTAGAGTTCGTGTGATTGCATTTTCTGTTTAAGAAAAAGAGATGCTCTGTATTTTAAGGTCAAATACGTAGATCTAAAAACATCCATTTTGTTAAAATCATGAGCTTATTGCAGTGAATTTGTGCTTGACCTACTGTTGTCCTTCCTTACGCCAACTTCTTGCAGATGAAGTTTCAATTCAATTTCTGAACAAACACAGTGATTCTTGCAA
>NW_007865135.1:0-607 GCF_000696425.1 Galeopterus variegatus
TGGGAGGAGAATGCAGACAAAAATCTGGTGGTGACCCTGCATTTTGGAGACAGAGTTGAAAGATATGGGAGGATGAGGAGCTGGAGTTCCCAACCAAGTAATGGTGAAGAGAAAGTTGCATGGAGACGAAATGAGTTTCAAAGATCTGCCAAGGGTTCCGTCCTTTAAGTTTTCAAGAGGATACTGATTAATGTATGTATTTTGGAAAACTACCAAAGCCAGGGAAATGACCACCTGAAAACAGCAGGTGGAAAAATTTTGGGCTTAAACCAAGCCTTTAAAAGTTGATGATATCAGCAGTTGGATGGAAAATCCTTATAAAACATGGAGCTTTGAGTAGGGTGTTAGGAAATGGTATTGCTTCAGTGGTAGGGAAAAATTAGACCTGGAATAATCTTTTCTGGTCCCACCTAGGAGTGCTCAGAAGTAAGCTTCAGTGAAGGCCAAACTATTTACACATGAATTGAGTCACCCCCCAACCCCCCTACACAAAAAAGCTCAAGAATATTTTTTAAAATATAAGAACATTTGAAGAAATAATCAGAATTTTTCCAAATTTGGTTATGAATATAAATCCACAAATTCAAGTTGCTCAAAATACAAAGCA
>NW_007865136.1:0-607 GCF_000696425.1 Galeopterus variegatus
CTACCCTTTCCTTAGCTTATTCCTTTATTGTGCTCTTCAGGTTAACCTCTTAAAGGCTCTTTTTTTTTTTTTTCTTTTTTTGACTGGTAAGGGGATCGCAGCACGGTGTGGTCTGCACCACGCTCAGCCAGTGAGCGCACCTGCCATCCCTATATAGGATCTGAACCCGCGGCCTCAGCGCTACCAGTACTGCACTCTCCTGAGCGAGCCACGGGGCCGGCCCTTAAAGGCTCTCTTAACACTATCATATTGGCCATTAAGTTTTAACTCATGAATTTTGGAGGGGACACATTCAAACCACAGCAATTTACAAACATAAACTAGTCTCATGTTTATGCAACAGAAAATGGGGAAACCTAAAATAAAGAGAAACACAAGCAAACAAGAATTGTGCTGTGCATCGATTTGTTTGAGAGATCTGTTTATTGTAAAGGACCTTGGAACTTCTGTGTCTAAAACACTTGAAAATCTCTTTCCAGCCCCAAAGGTATAAGTTAATCCACTGCCACATTGCCTGTTTATCCTCTAGGTACAAGAAAAAATCATGTTACCAGACAAGTTGTACATAAAAACAAGCCAGAATTCTATCGAAAGCATGCCTACTAAT
>NW_007865137.1:0-607 GCF_000696425.1 Galeopterus variegatus
GCTTTTCCACTCGCCCCGGCCTCTTGGGCTGCAGAGTCCCGGCTCGCCGTGCCCGGGGCTGCCCGTGGGCCTCGTCCAGGCCCGGCCCCCTCCGGACTCGAGTCCGTGTCTGTCCCCGAGTCCTCACTCTCTCCTTGGGGCCCCGCCGACGACGACCCTTCCCACCTCTGGGGCACAGCCTGGGGTTCGTCGCCGCTCGGGCGCTCGCCCGGCTCCGGCGCTGACCCCAGGCCGCTTGGGGTCTCTTCTGAGCCCGTGTCCCTTGGCTCCGGCTTGGGCGGCAGCTCCAGGGTCCCGCCGCTCTGGCTGCCGCTCTCCTGGGCCGCGCGGGCTTCGCTGTCCGGGCAGGAGCTGCCTCCGTCCCCGCCCGACGTGTCCCCATCGAGACTCCGGGTCTCTCGGCGGCTCCTTCGGGCTGAGGGTCCCCGATCTTTTCCTTTTCTTCTGCGTCGACTGCGCTCGCCTGTCCGCCCTTCTCCTCGGGACAGGCTTTCCTCTCCCAGGGGCCCCCCACGGCTGTCCCCCGGCTCGCCGCTCTCCTTGGGCCCGCGTCCCCGACGCCGCGTGCTGCGTCTCTCCTGGGCCTCCGGTGGCAGCCCAGCCCGTG
>NW_007865138.1:0-607 GCF_000696425.1 Galeopterus variegatus
ATTTCCTTTTCTGACTCTGGACATTGATATTGTCTGTGATTCCTGGAACTTCAGCATCCATCTTGCAACCAGGAGGGGAAAGCCAAAACAATCGCAGAGAAGTAGATCCTGAGGCTGGGGTGTAAGTCTGTGTCAGGGAATTCATTAGCATGGTCACACCCTGTTTCAGAACCCCTTGCCCCGTGAGACAATAAATGTCTTCTTGGTCAAGCCAGTTTTAACTGGATTTTCTTTTACTTGATATGATGCAGTCCTTGACCCTGAAGAGTCTGCAGTTTATCTGGGTTGAATACTAGAATATAATGCCTTTTTATGTAGAACCAGTCCTCCCTGGTAGATTATAAACTCCTTGAAGTAAGAGATACTTACAGAGAATAGCTTTACACACGATAAACAAAGGCAGTAGAAAATCAGGATGAGAGTGATCAGCTCAACTTCTGTGAATCTTCCTGTCATTTAGTGCCCTGGTGTTGCTCTGTGATCTTGCTGACAGAGCTTAGATGAATTTCCTCCATTCTGGGAGACGTGGATTCTTCTCCTTATGATATCCCATAATTAATGTTGTCTTTCATAAACTTTCTCCAGATAATTAGTTTCATAAAACATT
>NW_007865139.1:0-607 GCF_000696425.1 Galeopterus variegatus
AACTCTTAAGAGTTGATAAATGATCTCAGCAAAATTGCAGGATACAAAATCAACACAAAAAAATCAGTAGCATTTCTATACTCCAACTGTGAACATGCAGAAAAAGAAGTCAAGAAAGCTAGCCCATTTACAATAGCCACCAAAGAAATGAAAGAGTTAGTAATAAATCTGACCAAGGATATGAAAAATCTCTACGAAGAGAACTACAAACCACTGTTGATAGAAATTAAAGAAGACACAAAAAGATGAAAAGACATCCCTTGCTCTTGGATTGGAAGAATTAACATTGTGAAAATGTCCATATTACCCAAAGTGATCTACAGAATCAATGCAATCCCCATCAAAATCCCAATGACATTTTTCTCTGAGATGGAAAAAGCTATCCCTACATTTATATGGAACAAAAAAAGGCGAGGCATAGCCAAAGCAATCCTGAACAAAAAATAAATAAAGCTGGAGGCATAACACTGCCTGATCTTAAACTATATTACAAACCTATAATAACCAAAACAACATGGTAGGCATAAAAATAGACCTGCAGATCAGTGGAATAGAATAGAGAACCCAGAAATCAATCCATATGCCTACAGCTATCTGATCTTTGACA
>NW_007865140.1:0-607 GCF_000696425.1 Galeopterus variegatus
TATTTAGGATCTGCCTGCTTTGCATACTCTGCAAAACTGTGCGTAACATCTGCTGGCCGTAGATAAGATAAGCCCAGGGCGATGAAGACCCCAAGCTCCTGATGCCCTTAGGAGGGACACTGAGCAAAGACCAGAGGTGGGCTTTGGGGGCAGACTGTTGGGGTCAGAGGGAGCAGCAAGTGCAGAGGTCTCCAGGCAGCACCGAGTTCAGTGCATCAGGGAAGAAGGAGCACAGGGTCGGCTGCTTTCTGTTCCACACGCCAAATGCACGTTTTCAGTATCCTAAATTCTTGTGTCTATTTGATTTGCTTCTGGACTTTAATTTTGTTCCCTTACCAGAAAAATTGAATGGATTTTCAATCATTCAGTTTTTAAAATGTCACTCAGTGAACTTCTGCAATTTTCTTCACGTAAGTCAAAACAATTATTTTAAAGTTTATTTGTATGCATTTTGTATTTTAAGTGCTACTGAAAATTCAGTGTTCGGTTTTTTATTATATTTTTAAATTAGATATTGCTAGTATATATAAAGACGAATTGCTTTTCATATTTATTGGTTTTATAATCAGCTTCTTTAATTAGATCTTTTATTAGGCCCAATGATTTT
>NW_007865141.1:0-607 GCF_000696425.1 Galeopterus variegatus
GGTGGCATCAGAAGACGTGCAGATCAGAATGCCTCCTTACCTTGATCCATGGTACAGGAGTCTGCATTGTACAGGAACAGTGAGAAAGGTGGTCCACAGTCCAATTTGGGGAACAACTATTTTTGGTTCACATCCAATTTACTATCTTCACAAGAAATAAAAAGATGACATCACGGCTACTGACCCAGTGACACCTTGATTCACATTTCTACTTCACTATCTTCATGTGACTCCATCAGAATGCTTAGTGGGAAAGACGGTGGAAGGGCTTAGAGCACAAATGGGTGTTTGAGGGTCATTTGTTCCTGCACTCTGAATTTTATCAGCCTATATTTTACACATATCAAAAGTTCTATATTCTAAGCTCACAGGACGTATAGCAGCATTTGTCATTTGTACATATATTAGGTTTATGTACTTTTTATACATTCTATTTTTTGTAACATTAAACATGTCACTAGACTTAAAATATTATTTGCATAGGTTTGGAAAAGAAATAAAGGTGGGGAGTCATAGGTAAGATATCTGGAAGGCCCGGGTTATTCAGCCTTGTCAGGAATGTGCGGTGTGATCTGGACTAAGTCACCTTTATGCTCTGAAACTTAGA
>NW_007865142.1:0-607 GCF_000696425.1 Galeopterus variegatus
GGACACACAATCAGGACGGACCAGCTTCAGGGGTCAGTATGCTACAGCTCCTTCGTTCCACACTGTTCCTTCTAGGCCCGCGGCAGGGCTGAGCCTGGGTGGGGATGGCTGAGCCCCATGTCTTGCTTTCGAGAACTGGAAGCTGAGCAGCATCCACAGCCGTAGCCTGTGTGCTTCTGCAACCGGCCAGGATGGAGCTGGCTGTCCGGCGTGAGGGGTGTTGTCTTCCTTCTCCCCGCACCATGTGCCTCTCTCCTGAAGACAAGCACATGCACCAGCAGCGGGCACTGAGCTCTCCTGCAAGGGTCTGCAGCCCTCCACTGTGGGGCTCCCTTGCAGACTCAGTGCTGCCGGGAGACACAGTGGAGAAGCAATCACCGTGTGTCAGCTGTCAGCTGGGGACAGCGGCACTCAGGAAAGAGCAGCGGTTCCTTGAGGCAGAGCACGTCTGTACGCCTGGGAAGGGATAGCCGGGCAGGGTGCGACCACGTCTGACTCCTGCCTGCTCATTGGAATCTCCAGGCTCATTCATGCTCCGCTCCTGCCACTCCCTCTGCACATGAGTTGCTTTTACTCCTCGGCTTGATCCATTTCTACTCATCCTTCA
>NW_007865143.1:0-607 GCF_000696425.1 Galeopterus variegatus
CATTTTAGAAATAAGCAAAGGACAACAAATTAGTTCCAGTGCAGAGTTTAAGTGGTGGGAAGCAAATAATCCAACACAGAACTGAAAGAAAAAGAAAATACCCACAGATCAGAGACAAAGTTTGACATATACTAGCAAAGGTCTCACTTCACCAAAGAACACCTATAAAACCTAGAAGGATCAGAAGTCCCCTGGGCTTTCAAGCCAGGGAGGGCAGAGGGCCGGGGACCTCAGCCATGCCCCCGACACTTGCAACCAGCCCAGCCCTGACCACCAGGCAGCTGCAGGATGCAGCCTAGGCTCCCGAACTGGGACAGAGGGGGACCAAGGGCTTCAGCCACACACTCCCAACACCCACATCCAGCCCAGCAATGACCGAGCCACCACTGGAAGCCCCCTGGTCTCCCCTGCAGGAATGAGGAGGGTGATACGGGCCTCAGCCACAAACCCCCTTCCTCCTCCCACCATCTTAGAATGTAAAACAGATGGAGCCAGGGACCAACCCCTCCTCCCTCAACCAGGCAAGGAGCACTCCAAAAACACCATTTCCATGTGGGTGGCCCACCACAGCCACCACAATAGCCACAGCTGCCACAAAAGCAGCTAG
>NW_007865144.1:0-607 GCF_000696425.1 Galeopterus variegatus
GTTCTTTGCGTATAATTTGTAATAGAAAGGATGAGTTGAATCTTGATTTTTGCCTATTTTTTTCATTTCTAAAGTAATCCAGGATCTTTACTATTTATTCTTAACATATAGCTATTTCTATATCTCATACCAGTATCATTTTATCATTTCCTAAGTATGTTTTTCTAACATTTATCTGTCATTAAATTTGATTCAGTTGGTAGTTGTTTGCACTAGTTAAGAATTCTTCAAATGTGGGTCATTGTGAACATAGTGCTCTCTTTTATGGTAATCCAAACAGAAAGCAGGCATGTGCTTTATGACTCCATAGATTTTTCCTAACTTATTTTAAAACTAGTATTATTATTGGCAGCAAAACTTTTTATTATTTATTAGAAGGTCAATAACTCCCCTGAAATTTGGGAATATAAAATTTGGAGGAAGGGATAGTTTCTATGATAACCTCAAGGCTGTGAATAAATTGAAAAATAATGGTTTGTTTGTTATAACTTCTAGGTACTTGTTGGTTTGGCAAATGAAAGCTTTATCATGTGTTTTCTTTTCTTTTCTTTTTTTTTTCCTTTTTGTCTTTTTTACTGACCGGCAACGGATCGCAACCCTCAGTGTC
>NW_007865145.1:0-607 GCF_000696425.1 Galeopterus variegatus
TTACTTTTCAGATCTTTCTTCACGATTAAGTGTTGGTAGATTTTATGCGTTTAGGAATTCAGTCATTTCTTATCCAATTTGTTGGTGTGTAATTGTTCATAGGAGTCTCTTAAGATCCCTGTATTTCTGTGGTAGAAGTTGTAATGTCTCCTCTTTTGTTTCTGGTTTCTGATTTTCTATTTTTCTTAGTCTAGCTAAAGGTTTGTTGATTTTGTTATCTTTTCAAAAAACCAACCTTTAAAAAAAATCTTTTCCACTGTTTTCTAGTCTCTATTTTATTTATTTATGTCCTGATTTTTAAATTATTTTCTTTGTTCTACCAGCTTTTGACTGACTTTATTTTTATCTTTATATGTTCTTGAGTTTTAAAGTTAAGTTGTTTGAGATATTTATTCTTATTTTTTTTTTTTTTGTCCTTTTTGAGACTAGCAACACTGCACTCAGCCAGTGAGTGCGGTAAGCGCAACGGTCATCCCTATATAGGATCCGAACCCACGGTGGGAGCACTGCTGCGCTCCCAGCGCCGCACTCTCCTGAGGGCACCATGGGCTCAGCCCTATTTATTCTTTTTTAATGTAGGCATTGATTGCTATAAACTTCTCTCTTA
>NW_007865146.1:0-607 GCF_000696425.1 Galeopterus variegatus
GAACAATATGATAGATATGAGAGGTCTGGAAAAATCACTTACTTGTAATTGCACTTCCTTCCCTCTTCAGTTACATGACAACTAGCAATTAAGCAATTACGCCAGTTATTTTCTTTAGCTTTCATTTTGACATTTAAGACACATGTTTCTGATTCTATCTCTGCAGGGTGGATTGCCCCTCAGCGAGACAGAGAGAGAGAGAGAGAGAGAGAGAGACAGGGAGAGTGAATGAGAGAGAGGAGAGAGGAGAGAGAGAGAGAGAGAGAGAGAGAGAGAGAGAGAGAGAGAGAGAAAACTTCACTTTTCAGCCCTCAGATCTTTGAGATTATAATTAAGACAATATCCAGTGAAGTCATAAACTATAAACTTTCAGTTAGGGGCTATTTCATATAAGTCTATTAAATGAGTCATTTAACAGATAGTTTATTGTTCTTCCCTGCCCACACTTTCTGTTTTTTTTAAAAAATAAAAAAATTTTTCTTCACCTGTATTTTTTCTTTCAGGGAATGCCATCTTATCCGTACGTTGTGTAAGCCAGAATCTAGTAGTAAACTTTGACATCTCTGTCTCTCTCACCGCCTATATCCACCCGTGGGTGATACATTAC
>NW_007865147.1:0-607 GCF_000696425.1 Galeopterus variegatus
CACCCCCCTCATTCCAGCTTGGGAGCCTGGGGTGCTTCCAGCAGTGGTCTGGTGGTTGTCACTGGGCTGGGTGCAGACATTGGGGGGTGTGGCTGAGGCACTCAGCCCTCCCCCAACCCCAGCTTGGGGGCCTGGGGGGCTTCCAGTCCTTCTAGGTGTTATAGGTGTTCTTTGGTGGTGTTAGACCTTTACTAGTTAATGTCAAACTTCGTTTCTGATCTGTGGGTTTTTTGTGTTTTCTTTTAGTTCTGTGTTGGATTATTCGCTATTCCCACCACTGAAAGTCTGCACTGGAACTAATTTGTTAACCTTTGCTTATTTCTAAAATGGGGAAACTTCCTGTGGGAACCAGCATTTGAGCCCTGTGATTGAGCTAAATTGCTGCTTTTTTGCTGATTCTCTGGGGAAGGCTTTTTGTGCAGCTCGGGTTTTAATTGTTTACCTTGTAAGCACTTCCGGGTCTCATGAGGTCCAGTACACCTGGGTAGTGTGGAAACTCTGGTCTGAGCCTGAGTCTTTTCAGCAAACAACACCCCTGCAGTTCTATATTCCAGACCTGTCTACACTGAGTGGTCCTGCACTGATTGGGGGGCATATCAGCTGCCCA
>NW_007865148.1:0-607 GCF_000696425.1 Galeopterus variegatus
AAATGTAGTGCCACCTACAAGTCTTTAAAAGTTAGATGTTAATATTAATTGTATTCATTTTTTATTTAAAACATTGGATGAGAGGGAGGTTATATATAGCAAGATGTGCCCAGGACCCTATAATTCCTTTGGAATCATCCTGCATTGGTCCCTGCAGTAGGATATTGTGGCTGGAATTAGAGTCACATGGTCAGCTTGGATGCAGGTTCAAGGTACTGTGGGTAAATGAAAGGTGGGCAGGTGGAAGGCCTGACAGTGAAAAAAGTAGTCATCAAAAGAAAGTTTAGAAACTAACAATACTACTTCAGGATGTAGCAGAGCTAGCCTTTCTATCACTTATTTCCTAAGCTAATGACAGAATTTCTAAACTTTATAACACTAAAAGACCAAAACCTAAATATTCATCGTAAACATTTACCATGCACTGAGACATAAAGCTTCAATTATTTCACAGGCCATCTCTTTTTAAAAATCTTTTTGATAAGTTCATAGTACATGTTTGCTCCTGTAGAAGAGAAGGCATTACTGAAATTCTAATTATAAGTCTTTAGGAGGTAATTATTTATCCTGTTTTCCTTCTTCCATGCCAAACTTAACAAGTGGCATC
>NW_007865149.1:0-607 GCF_000696425.1 Galeopterus variegatus
ATAAGAAACTCAAATAATTCAACAGCAGAAAACAAAACAAAACAAAAAACCAATTTAAAAGTGGGTGAAGGACCTGAATAGACATTTTTCCAATGAAGAAACGCAAATGGCCAAAGGGTACTTTGAAAAGAGGTTCAATATCACTAATCCTTAGCGAAATGCAAATCAAAACCACAATGAAATATTACCTCACATCTGTTAAAATGGCTATTATCAAAAAGCCAAAAGATAACTAGTGATGTAAGGATGTGGAGAAAAGGGAACATTTGCACACTGATAGTGGGAAAGTAAATCAGTACAGCCAATTTACAATTGGTACAGTATGGAGTTTCCTCAAAAAATTAAAAATAGAACTACATATGATCCAGCAATCTCACTTCCAGGTATATGTTCAAAGAAAGTGAAATCAGTATGTTGAAGAGATATCTGCACTCCCATGTTCATTGCAGCATTATTTATAGTAGCTAAGATATGTAGTCAACCTAAGTGTCTATCAAGGGATGAATGGATCAAGAAAATGTGATATATATAAATACAATGAAATGCTATTCAGCCTTAAAAAAGAAGAAAGTCCTGCCACTTGCAACGACATGGATGAATCTGGAGA
>NW_007865150.1:0-607 GCF_000696425.1 Galeopterus variegatus
GACTATAAAATTGAGGAATTTCCTTTCTGGCTACTGCCATACATTTTCTATAGTCTCCAAACATGAAAAATATTTAAGAAAAAAAAGAGGCAAATCAATTAAGAGTAATTTGGATCTAAAAATCTTATCACTAAATCACGGAATAAGAAAACGGACTTTTATTCAAGTATGCTCCAACAATACAAATTTCCTTAAAGTGAAAAAGGACCTCGAATATGATCTTTAAATATTTCATAGTATCTCTATGTTATATTCTTTTCCTAAACAGATTAGAACATTAACTGGTACTTGGGTTATTTTGTTAGCTAATTTTAATACAAAATCCAGTGTTTTGGGAGAAGACCAAGGAGTTGATGATTTTTTAACAGAGTCAATTTGAAAATTATTTTTTATTTGATCTTTAGAGTTTTAAAATAGGTAAGTAATCTAAAGCATCAGATTCTTCAGAGAAACAGTCTTTACCTGTTTTGTTCACTGATGTACTTAGAAGGGCACCTGCAAAATAGTAAGCAATTAATAAATATTTTTACCATACTCTGAACAAAAGCCATCACATGCTCAACAGACTTTGCAGAAAATAGTCATTCATCTCTTTGATATTTGGAAA
>NW_007865151.1:0-607 GCF_000696425.1 Galeopterus variegatus
GCTCCAGACCCGTCGCCATTTTCCTCTCAGCTTGGATGTTTCTAAAAATAGTTTTCCTCAATCTTATCTTTAGAAATGTTGACTAACATGACAGACCGAAGAAGCTTCCTGAATAAGAGGTTGCATCAAAATATGCTCAGCAGAGCTACTGAGTCGTAGTGATGCAGCCCTGACAGCCTGCACAGACATTGGGGGTTGGTGGCCTCTGCTTTCAAGTCACTTTGTAATGTCACACCAGAATGTCCAGATGCCAGGTCAAAGGTTAACATTAGCAGAAATCTGGTGTGTCATATGAACATGGCACCCTTTATTCTCTCTGCCTCCATGGGACAGATAGAAAAGAGGCCCTTTTGGAATCAAGGGAAAAGTAGAGGGAAAAAAGAAATCGCCTTGAAGATGTTCTTGCCTTTGCAGGCAGGAAGCAAAGGAGCCCATGTAGGTTTATGAACATGTCATTTTTTGAGCGACAGCGTCTGTCTCCATAAGGTGCCAGCTAACGGAAATGCTTTGCTATTAACATCTGTCTCACATTCTCTTTCCTTGCCAGGACTGTGTTCAAGGCGGTGCCAGAACTGCACTTCATATTTCTCATAGTGCCGTCCTACAT
>NW_007865152.1:0-607 GCF_000696425.1 Galeopterus variegatus
AGCGCACGGCTCACAGGATCGCGCTGTCTCCTGGCACGGCCGCTCCAGACCCATCGCCATCCGAAGTCCGTAATATCCTTTTGACGTGGGTTGTGTTACAACAGTTGTGCGGGAGGTTGGAGTGAGTCAGGGATTTATTGGAAGTCTTTTGAAGAGACTGTAGATTAGGATGGGGCCTTGAGGGACTTCAAGTTCAGGAAGGCCCAGCTGAGCTCCCTCAGACTCCTCAGTTTTCTTTTTTAAGGAAAATTAATAATACCTATCTAGAAAATTATGTTGAGAGTTAAATCATATATAGGAAAAGTAAAGTACAGTACTTGGCACATAAAAGAGTTTACTTTTTAAATTTATAGAGGAATAATTTATATACAATAATATGCACACATTCTAAGTTTATAGTTTGAGTTTTCACAAATATATGCACCTGTATAGCCAACACCCCGAAAAAGATGTAGAACATTTCCATTATCATAAAAGGTT
The DNA here is from genome assembly GCF_000696425.1 of Galeopterus variegatus. Taxonomy (NCBI): domain Eukaryota; kingdom Metazoa; phylum Chordata; class Mammalia; order Dermoptera; family Cynocephalidae; genus Galeopterus; species Galeopterus variegatus. Next base: position 481 of record NW_007865152.1, read on the forward strand.
CGTGTGTGCTAGTTTGTGATAAGTAACCCACTCATCCCAGCAACAGGCATCCACTGATCTGCACTCTGTCACTATAGGTTCATTTTTCATTTTCTAGAATTTATGTATATGCTATTATATATAAAAG
>NW_007865153.1:0-607 GCF_000696425.1 Galeopterus variegatus
GTACACAAGTATTGATATTCAACTCTGTACCCCACAAATATGTCTAACAATTATGTTTCAAAAAATATAATTGGTCCTTTATTCTACATCTTTCACAAAGTCAACACAAAATGTATAAAAAACTTTAATGGAAGATCAGAAGCTCTGGACACAAAAGTAAATGGAAATACGCCGAACTAACCACCTTTTGCACAGCAAAGGAAACAATCATTACAATGAAGCCGCGGCCTATAGATTGGGAAAAAATCTTTGCAAACCACATATCTGATAAGGGGTTTATGGCCAAAATTTGTAAATAACTAATATGACTAATACCAGAAAAACAAATAACCTGATTAAAAAATGTGCAAAAGACCAGAATAGACATTTTACCAAAGAAAATATAAAAATGACCAACCAGTATATGAAGAGGTGCTCAGCATCATTAGTCATCAGGGACATATGAATCAAAACCAAAATGAGACACCACTTACCCAACATCATTAATCAGGTAAATTAAAATTAAAACGACTAGATGACCTCACCTCACACTTTTTATGATGACTTTTCGGAAGAATGGTGTGAATTTACGTATTGTTTTATTAGAGTTCTAAATAAAATATTCTTT
>NW_007865154.1:0-607 GCF_000696425.1 Galeopterus variegatus
AGTACAATGGGAATAATAAATACGAGAGTGGACCTTAAGTCTCTGAAAACAGGGAGTCATAGCAACATGACTCGGAGGCTCCACTATGGCATGGGACTGAGAGGACACCCCAGGGTTTATTCGATCTCTTTGTTCTGAGTTTCTTTTCATTTTCCTAGATAAGGCTAAATTGAGGTTATTCACTGACAGCAATAGACACAGAATCTAACAAAAGCAAAGGGAAATTTATTGGAGAGATATCCAGGATGGGGTGGATGGTGTGTGTGTGAGGCTGTAGAATCAACTGGAGGCTTCAAGTCTAGGCTTGGGAATAGGCAGGAGCCCACAGAGTTCCAGGAACTACAGAAGGGAAGCCTGGTGACATTCTCTTAATATCAGCAGGGTCCAGCACACCACCACTGCAATATATGGCCTCTGATGTGACTCCTTCCTCATTTCCCTCACTCAAGAGTCAAAGCACTGGCAGAGAGCATCCAATTGGCCATGCCCAACCCCAGGATGTACTGGTGCTGGGAAAGAAAAGATGGGGCCCTTTGCTTTCATAAAAGAGGGCAGGCACCAGGAATTTATTCTTTGTGGCAGATATTGTTCCCATGTCCCCACTGTC
>NW_007865155.1:0-607 GCF_000696425.1 Galeopterus variegatus
TACAATAAAAATGTCAAATGTTCGATAGCAATTTTATAACATACAAAAAATGGAATGATATGGTATGACAATGTCAAGTCAACTGGGAGTGTTCTCTTCTATTGGAATTACTCTTGATTACATTCATAAATACATCTGAATCTCAAAAATGGAATGTTTGAGAGAACATGCAAATCACAGAAGAATAAGCACTGTTTATATAAGTATCAAATGTTGGTCTGCCCAAACCACACATAACATATTGTTTAGGTATAAATTATCCATCATTAAGTAAAAGGGTTAACTGAAGGAAAGAACAAGGTACTTTTGTGAAGGGTACAAACAAGAAACAAGGTACTTTTGCGAAGGGTACAAACAAGATTGTAATTTTTTTTAATACTATGTCATAATAATTGAGCTTTATTTTAATGCTCTTTAAACTTCAAAGATGCATTATATTTAGTATTTTGTATCCATAATATATTTCAAAAATAAAGTGAATAAAACTGATATGTTCAATCACATTTAAATATGCATATCTCATATACGTGAGTTTGTACACACACGCTACCCACTATACCTATAAAAACATGCAAACACACAAAGATTGGAGCCTGGTAGGGTTAAA
>NW_007865156.1:0-607 GCF_000696425.1 Galeopterus variegatus
GGTGACAAAGTTCAACCCATAGCAGCAATGTTTTGTAATTTTAATGTAGAGATCTTGCAGATGTATTTTTAAGTTTAATATTTTGGTGTGCTATTATAAATAGTGTTCTAAATGTTTTTCTCTGTATTGTTTATTTATAAAATATGGAAATACAATTGATGTTTGTATATTAACCGCTGTCTCACAAATTGCTAAATTTACTTCTTGATTATGTTTTTTTTTCATAGACTTTATAGCATTTTATACACAGTTCTATTGTTTGTAAATAAATTAGTTTACTTCCTTTTTTGCCCTTATTTATTTTATTTTTTCTTTCAATTTTGTTGCATTGTCTAGGGCTTCTAGGAATTGTTGAATGGAAATGGAGAGTGAAACTATTGGAGTTCATTCTGATCTTAGGAGAAAAGCACACAATCTTAGCAGTCAGGTTTTTGTAGATGCCTTCAACATTTGGAGTAATGCTCTGTTGCAGTGGGACAGGGCCTTCACACTTTAGCTCTCCTACTGATGTCCCCAAATTTCTGTGCACTGTCCCTATGAATTAGTTAAGATCTGGAGAAGTGTTGGCAGTCATTGCAGACAAGATTCTTTCACTTTATACTCTCAT
>NW_007865157.1:0-607 GCF_000696425.1 Galeopterus variegatus
TTCTTTTTCTCTGCCTGACTCGTTTCACTCAATATTATTCTCTCAAGGTCCATCCATGTCAGTAACCCATTCTATCATAGAGATTTCCAAAAAGCTAAGGAGGGACAAATATTTCTCACTCCAAGGAAAACCTCTCAAGCAACAAGGTGATTACAAAAAAGTGAATGAACTGTCTTAGGAAGTCATCAGTTCCCTGTAACAGGGACTTTAAAACAGATGCTGGGTGGCTGTATAGTGAAGATGTGGCACTAATGAAACAGATTGCTGGGCAAAATAATCCATTCTTAATCAAGAATAATAAGATTTCATGAAACTCCTAAGTTTTTATGGAATAACTTATCTGTACCCATTCTCTTTATTATTTCTCCTTTTTGCTTCTTCACCTCTCAAAAGCGTGAAAGTATAAATGAGATAAAAGCCCAAATAACCTCCAACTTCGCTAGCGAAAGATTTTCAACAGGTGCAGTGTGAGTATTGATATTTTATAGCCTGTCATTTCTTTCAATCTATAAATACTAAGTTGCTGCTCTGTATATACCAGTTTGCTAGGCATTTTCTAAATAAAATAATAAAAAAGATATAATGCATATTTCTTCCCTTGAAGAAT
>NW_007865158.1:0-607 GCF_000696425.1 Galeopterus variegatus
TTGAGGTTAGGATAACCAATAGGTATTTTTCTGAAAAGAAAAGATTTTAAATGTTGTTTCTACATCAGCTTAGGGAGAAATATTTGTATAATAAGTAAGAATGAGAAAAGTTAGTGCAATGCGGTATTAACTCAAAGATATGTTTCAGTGTGAGCACAGATTCAGGATTGTCAGAATAGAATTTATTTATACTTATATAAGACAGTAAATAAAGTAGAGCATTCATGGCATTTCTTCCATTTATTTATTTATTTACTTTTAATTTGTCTAAGAATAGAAACATTGGCAAGAAGTGTGAATTTTTAAAAGTCCAGATATTAAATAAAAGCATAAATTAATAAAATATTCAGTTTTACAAGTGCATAATATGTACACGGTCTATCTAGGTTAGAAAGAAGGGGAAAAGTGTCACATTTCAAGGAAACATGGTGCTCAGCATTTTTTTGATCTATTCATACCATGGATATTCTATTTCCAAACTGTGCTCATTTTTCAGCAGAATAAATGGGATCTTTTATAAGACTTGCAAAATCCAATATTTTGTTGTCTTTGCTTTTTAGGTGTTTAATTGACATCCATAAATACTTTTGAGTAAAATGTCTGTTTA
>NW_007865159.1:0-607 GCF_000696425.1 Galeopterus variegatus
TTGAGGAACCTCCATACTGTTTTCCATAATAACACCACTGTTTTACAGTTCCACCAATGGCAGAGGAGTGCTCAACTTTCACCTCATCTTCACCATCATTTGAAATTCTCTGTCTTTCTGATAATAGCCAGTCTAACTTGGGTGAGATGATATCTCAATGTGATTTTCATTTGTATTTCCCTGATGCTCAGTGACATTGAGGATTTTTTCATGTACCTGTTGGCCATTTATATATCTTCCTTTGAGAATTGCCTATTTAGCTCTTTTGCCCATTTTTAATCAGGTTTCGTTTTTACTGTTAAGTTGTCAAATTCCTTCTTGGATGCATAGTTTGTAAATATTTTCTCCCATTCTGTAGGTTCTTATTTTTTTCTTTAATCTGTTGTTTGCTTTGATGTGCGGAAGCTTTTTAGTTTGATATAATCCCATTTGATTATTTTTCCTTTTGTTGCTTATGCTTTGGGGGTATTATTCACAATGTCTTGCCCAATCCTATCTCCTGAAGTGTTTGCCCTATGTTTTCTTGTAGATGTTTTATAGTTTCAAGTTTTATATTCAAGTCTTTAATCCATTTGGGGTTGAATTTGGTATATGGTGAGAGGAGGTA
>NW_007865160.1:0-607 GCF_000696425.1 Galeopterus variegatus
TATCCTATCGCATCGACCACTCTGTAGAACGAGGTGGCCAACTCCTGGTCTCCACTGGATATGTGGCATCTTCTGCACATGCCTGTCGTGGTCCACAGCCAGTGGTTATGCAATGGAAGTTAAGCTGAACACACGAGTTAGAAAACTAAAGGGTAGAATGGATGCAGGGAGCCCACCTGGGTGATGCCCACAGTGCGCTCAGCACCCCACAGCCACCAGGGCACAGGACAGAGGCCAGGCTTCCCACAGAGCCAGCGGCCACGGTAAATGTGACTCTCGGCCCCAGGACTGTGCGCTCGCCAGGCTGCCGTCCTGGGGTGGGGTCTGTCCTCCCCAAGCCCTCGCCACACCCGCACCTGCCCCCCTCTGCTGTCTGACGGATGACCTGGTGGGCCCTGCTCCACCAGCCAGTGCTCCGGCTCCCTGGTGACCGGTCCGGCCTCGTGTGCACCCAGCACATTCCCGGTGACACTCTTGCTCCTGAGGCCTTGGTTGTCTGAGCAGGGAACAAAAACCCTGGGGGGGTGGCAGATCCTGCTACGCCCCTAATTTATTCATAAACCCCTTGTTAAATTGGACTTTCAACAACATTTAGGATGAGATTCAG
>NW_007865161.1:0-607 GCF_000696425.1 Galeopterus variegatus
TTCCAAATGCACCCATGATGAGAGAATGCTTCCTAACACCAGAGGGCACTCTGCTATCAGGATACCTCCCTGTAAGGTTCCCACACTAGCAACTGATTTTTACAGTTTCTCCTACTTTCCTGTGCCACAATAGCCTTCTCAGAGAAGCCTTCTGTTTTTCCCTCTTGCCGCCCTTAGATGAGGACTGGTTCGTATGTTGAAAGAGAACAAGGGGTTGAGAGAAGCTGCTAGAAACCATGTTGCATAGCAGTTAGAACAATCTATAATTGGTAGCACATATTGTCCTGCCTCTAGCAAATTCAGTAATCTTGATCTCTCTGTTCCTCATTATCCTTCTTTAAAATTAAGATTCAATTCAGGTTAACATGTCTAATGAGCATAATTAAATTGTTCTACATTAGAAGGCAAGACTAGATCCTGTTCATTCTCATTCTAACTTAAATGTGGGAGATCAGATTGGTCTACTTAGGCCTACTAAAATTGTATAAGTCTTGGAACTTTATAAAGAGAACACCCACCAGGTACTACTAATAATCTACTCTTATTACAAACCTTCTAGATCTAGTTAGTAAAGGAGTTTTGGCTTCTTTCTCTCATAATACAAATT
>NW_007865161.1:6141-6365 GCF_000696425.1 Galeopterus variegatus
TTAAGAGGTAATTTTTCAAGCAAGATTTGTCTCAGCACTCATTAATTACTTCCACATTTATTGAACATCTGCTGTATGCTAGATTTATATCTTCTAGGTAATGGAAAAAATATACAAGTTGTACTTTCGTGAAGTTTTCAATCTAAGAGATAAGGTATTTTTGAAAAAATTGTGAACTTGAACTGTAAGTGCAACCAAAAGAGCTACATGCAGCTACCAGCAGA
>NW_007865162.1:0-607 GCF_000696425.1 Galeopterus variegatus
GCTGCAGAAGCAGGAGAAGGTAGCCATTTCTGTTTCTGTTTTTTTCTTTCTTTCTTTCTTTCTTTTTTTTTTTTTTGAGATGTTAGCCATTTTAAACCATAAACTCCCCAATTTAGTCAATAATATTTTTTCTTTCTTCATACATCTGTTGTGTTTTTTTTTTTTTTTTCTCTATCTATCAATCCATCCATCTACCATCATATATCTGTATTTATTTTGGTCTAAGTTTGCTTTTTTTAGACCTACCTATTTCAGTTTTCTACTCCACAGGGTGTTTGTTGATTTTTTGATTCATTCATTCACATTGTTTTCTGGGCCCAGTCACCATCCAGATTGGCATATACTAGTTGACACAGTGCCTCACAAACTCTTGGCGGCCCACCTGCGGATTTCAAATTGCTCCTGAGCCATCTCATTGTTGCATGTAGCTCAGACCTGTGAGCCAAGCTTTTGGAAGAGATGAACAAGTATGACCAGCAACTCATCAACTGAACATGCCAAAGGAATCAAATAAGGTAGACAAATGGCTACTGAGCAACAAAATCATAGGCTTGCAGAACTAGATGAAACCTTAGAGATCATCTGTTCCAGTTTACCCTTTTTTTTT
>NW_007865163.1:0-607 GCF_000696425.1 Galeopterus variegatus
TCCAGTCACGTTCTGATAATAGCGGTAATCATCTTCTTGTATCTTTAAACAATGTACCCATCTTCTTCGAATAACAAATTATTTAGTGTGACGAACCTCTGGAGACTAATTTCAAAAGTGCTCTCTTATTCTAGCTTGAGTCTGTCTCGGGGGGACACCTGTGGGGAGAATCAGCACCATCCACCCGCCCATGCCACCCTTTTCAATCTCTCCCTTTCATTCTCTCTCGTCTCTTATTTTACTGACTATTGAAGGTTTTTGACAATTCCAGAAGGGATTTACTGTGTGTGCTTATCAGCCAGCAATCTCTGGGGTTGGCAGCTGTTTAAAGATAGCTTGTTATCACATAGGGCAATTTTAAGGATTTCTGAGAAATTTGTCCACATGATGTGTGTCATGGCTCTCACGTTCCTTGCTGTCTGGTAGGTTAGTCAGCAGACTTTCAAGACTGAAGCCCCATCTGTCTTTCAGAGAGCTACTCTGGCAAAATTACTGTAAAGGGGCTTCAAGTTATTTTCCAGTTCTCTGGTCAGATATTAACATTCCAGTTTGTGGAAAACACTCACAGCCTTGCTCATTCTGTGGGTGGAAGACTAGTTTGTTTCTA
>NW_007865164.1:0-606 GCF_000696425.1 Galeopterus variegatus
TAAATATACAATAGGTAAAAAGAAAAATCACTAGGAAATTAGAGTACTTTGAGAAAAAAAACTCAAAGCATAACATATCAAAATTTATAGTATGCAGGGCTCATGCAGTGCTTAAGGAAAATTTACACTTGTAAACACCTATATTAAAAATAAGAAAAATCGCATATCTGTGATGCAGACATTCACCATAAGAAAATAGAGAAAGGGGCCAGCCCAGTGCCTCACTCGGGAGAGCGTGGTGCTGATAGCGTCAAGGCCGCGGGTTCAGATCCTACATAGGGATGGCCGGTGCGCTCGCTGGCTGAGCGTGGTGTGGATGACACCGAGCCAATGGTTGTGATACCCTTACCGGTCATAAACAAAATAGAGAAAGAAGAGCTAACTAAACCAAAAGCAAACATCTGTAGGAAATAACAAAGATTACAACAGAAATATATGAACTAGAGAATTAAAAAACAACAGAGAAAATAAGCAAAACCAAAAGTCGATTATTTAAAAAGATCAACAAAATTTGCCAGCCTTTATCTAGACTGTCTTGCTCTATTTCTTATGCCCATGAATACTGAGCATTTAATCAGCAGGAATTTTGTAACCTGAATATTGATG
>NW_007865165.1:0-606 GCF_000696425.1 Galeopterus variegatus
ATGGATACACCTCCATTTGGGTTGTGTTAGGTATGCTAACTGTTAGATGATTATAGGGAGAGTGCTGATTAATTAATTAATGAGAGGTCAGCTAATGAGGTCAGTTGGCCAATGGTCTTGAGAAGCACTGTGTGGGGCTCTTGGTCTGGCTTTGCCCTGTTCTCCATTTTATCAGTGATTTGAGTGTCTCATCTTGCACATGGTGGAAAACTCTAGAACCAGAGGGTCCTCAACCAACTGAAACAGTGACCGAATTGTTTGGATCATTGTATGAACTAAATTTAATTCAGCAAAGACCTGTTAAGTTCAGCAGCAATACTCAGTGGGGTGTTACAGGGAGCTGTAGAGGAGGCTGTACCCCACAACTGTGAACAAAACCTCAGAGAGAGTCCCCAGCCCCAGCCAAGTATGATATTAGGTCAGGGCCATAAAATGGCACAGAAGTACATAGAGAAATGCAAGGAATGATGTCCATCAAAAAGAAAACAGGATTGGGCCGAGCCCGTGGCGCACTTGAGAGAGTGCAGCACTGGGAGCGCAGCAGTGCTCCTGCCGCAGGTTCAGATCCTATATAGGGATGACTGGTGCGCTCACAGCGCTCACTGG
>NW_007865166.1:0-606 GCF_000696425.1 Galeopterus variegatus
CCCGAACTTATTTAGCACTGGACACTTTTCCACAAAACATCTCCAGTGCAGTAGCCAAGAATGACTTTGAGAAATGTTGGTGCAGATGCTAAGTATTAAATGAAGAGAGCAGGCCTAGGTAACGCAGAGTGCTGGGGTTGAGGGGTTGGTGCATGGAGCTCAAGAAAGCACTGAGATGGAAGGTTCTGGAAACAAATTTGACCACAATGTAGTCCTCCAGCAGCCAAGGTGATAATAGCGTAAGATCAGCAACTTTTCTTACATTTCTTTCATTGGCTCTTCAAAGATAAAGAAAGCTTACACTGGCTCAGAAATACATGAAAAAAAAAGAAGCTCAAACCTCTCTAGCCATTAGGGAGATTAAATAAGACTATAACACCCACTGGATCGGGTAACATTTAAAAGTCTGATAATACCAATGTTAAAAAGATTTTAAGAAATGAGAACCATCCTTCACTGCTAGTGGGGTGGTAACTTGGCACAATCACTGTTATGAGCAATATGGTAGTATCCAGTAATATGAAGATGTGAAAATTATTCTAGTCCAGTTTTACTTCTAAGTATTTACCCTAAAGAAACTCTAACCCATGTGCACAAGGAAATACT
>NW_007865167.1:0-606 GCF_000696425.1 Galeopterus variegatus
AAGTGGAAAGGGGAAAACAGAGAGGCCATATCCAAATCTACACAAATGTACCCCAGCCCCACGAGCGTCACAAAGTTATGCATCATTATGGAGGGGAAACGTCCTGTGTCCTTTTCTGCGCCATTACCAGCAGGCTTCACATGCTCTCTGGAGCTTTCTTAGGTTTGTCTTTCCCGTGGCTCCATTGCTGTGCTAAATATTTCATAGCCTTCGCCTGCCTGCCTTGTCCCTCACTTTCTCTTCAGTGCCCCCACTTATGTGACAGCAGGGAGAAGCATAGACTGTTAGATCACACGAAGCTAATGACCATGAGCATCCCGTGTGGTCCCGAGGCTGTGCAGAATGTGAGGGCAGCCACAGGAAGGCTCAGGGACCATGATGTTGAGCAAGGGGCTTGAGGGACTCTCAGACATGACACGGCTACATGAGATGGAATAAAAATACCGCATAGGTCAAATGGAATAGCTAAGGGAGAGTAGTGTTTTGTTGTGAAAGTGTCTATCCATATGGTTTATAGACATGGCTTGCGTGCACTGTGTTACCCTGAAGTGTGGAGGCAGCGTCAGAGGTCTGACTTGCTGGACTCAGAGCTGACGACCACCATTA
>NW_007865168.1:0-606 GCF_000696425.1 Galeopterus variegatus
TGAATTGGGCTGCTCTTGGCTGAGCCCAGCTGAGCTCACTCATGTTTCTGTGGTCAGCTATTGCTTTGGCTAGGCTGTTAAACAGCTAGCTTCCCTCACATACATGGAGGTCAAGTGGTTATCAAATTACTTAGAATGGCCTCAACTCACACTATTGAGACAGCTAGTCCGTGTGTCTTCCATCTTCCATCAGGCTAACTTGAGTGTGTTTTATGGCAGTGGCAGTGGTATAGCAGTGCAGGAAAAATTTGTGAACTATTTTTTTTTTTGTCTCCACTTGTCACAACTGCTTGTACCCCATATGATAAAGCAAGATATATGGCTGGATCCAGAGTCAGAGTGGGAAGCCACTACAGGGTTCTATGGCATAAGGCATGAATATAAGGATTGGTGGAAACTGGGACATTAATAAATCTAGCACAAATATACAAACCAAAGAAAGGTGCATGGAAAAAAACAGCAGAGAAATGTTTCTATGAATACTATGGAAAGATATGATAAAGATTATGGAAAACAATGTGGAGATTTCTCAAACAATTACATATAGAACTACCTACCATATGATCCAGCAATCCTACTTATGGGTCTATTCCCGAAGTAATGGAA
>NW_007865169.1:0-606 GCF_000696425.1 Galeopterus variegatus
ACTAAAGCAGCCTGAATTATAATTAAGATGAAAGAAGGGGAAAAAAAGATGGACAATAATTCAGCAAGAAAAGAAATAAAATTTAAATTGGAGACCATGATGACAAAGACATGCGTCTGTTGCAAATTTGGTTCCACGCTTTCTGGAAGTATCTGCCAAATGGGAATCATTATGAGCCAATCTTCCTCAGTGTCCACTAGATAAAACTAGCCATTACTCAGGGAATTTGCTGCTCTTCTTAGTACCAAAGTCAACAGAAAAGGATTTCTCTTGGGAGGTAACATGAAGGTCATTGTCCATCGTGTGGAATAAGAAGCTCACTGATCTACAGAAGACAGGCCCAATCACAAACCTCAGCGGCCTGTTTCCTGACAAGCAACGACATTACTGGCTGTCCACACTGAAGCTCAATCATGCCCTGGTCAAATAATGCCACCAAAAGAAACTAGCTGGAAGTCATAGATAAAGTTTGTTCCTATCCTCCGTATAAATTTGTTACACTTTAGCCTTGGTCTCTACTCATGTGGGTCTCAATGTTTTTTCATGTATGAAATGAGTTAATTGCACATTGAATCAGCACCTGCTGTGTGACCACGTGCTAGACAC
>NW_007865170.1:0-606 GCF_000696425.1 Galeopterus variegatus
CCAGCAGGGCAGACATTTTGTCTTGAAGCTCCCAAATAATCTTCTTTGATTCTAAGACCTGCATCCTGGGCACGATTGGGCATCTGGGCCCACAAAGCCTCAGGCAGCTTCACTTCCACAGCTCTACCAGGCACTGCCCACTGGGCTGCTCTGGTGCCTGCAGCTTTTCCAGGCCTGCGTTGCATGTTGGCAGTGGCCCTACAGTTCTGGAGTCCTGGCAGCAGCCCCACCACCTTGGCTCTACTAGACATTTCCCTCGTAGGGGATCTCTGTGGGGGCTTCGACCCCACCTTCTTGCTCAGCATTGCTCTCATAGATGGCATCTGCAGCGGCTCCACCCCTGAGGTAGCTCCTTGCCTGGGACCCCAGGCTGTTCCATATATCCTCTGGTATCTGGGTGGGGGCTGCCACACCTCCACTGCTCTCATTCTGCTGGCCTGCAGACTTAACACCAAATGGATGCTGCGAAGGCTTCCAGCTTGTGCTCTCCAGAGCTGCTACATGAACCATACTTGTGGCGACTTGAAGCAGGGCTGCTCCTTCCAGAAAGGGTGGGATGCAGGGAGCAGTGCACCCCAGGTCTATCCTCTCAGATAACTCAGTCCT
>NW_007865171.1:0-606 GCF_000696425.1 Galeopterus variegatus
CTGCTATCTCAAGGCAATGATCATGTCAGATGCCTGCTCCAAAACAGCCCCTAGAGCCCTTTTCAGTGCTCTGCACACAGTGGGTGGTCAGAAAAGACGTCCTAGGAGGTATTTCCAACAAAGGTAGCTGGGATGTCTGAGAAGGTTGACAATCAGGGGCTGGGAGCTCACTGCTCCTGCAGTAACAACGTGCTGGCAAAGGACCCTGCCTCGAGCCTGAAGGAAGGGACAAGGAAGTGCTTGGGTGGACTTCAGTCCTGTCCTTGGCTGCCCCACAGCCACATTTCCCACGCCCGGTTCCTGCGCTCCAGTGGGAGCTGGGCTGCCCAGTGCTTCCACACTTCAGCTTACCTGACTGTCACAAGAGGGCAGGTGGCGCTGGTAGGACGGTGGCCCCAATCTGACGTGAGGAAACTAAGGCTCAGGGGACGGAGTGACCTGCTGGGCTTCCAGACACGACGGGCAAGGGCCTGTAACTTTCTGCTCTCCCAGCGGCCCCTTCTTGGTCGTCACCTGACCTCCTCGGCCACCTGTGCCTGGCTCTTCCTCCTCCTCGGCCACTGCTCCTTTTGCTGGCTCTCCTCCCTGCTTGTCACTTGAACTTCT
>NW_007865172.1:0-606 GCF_000696425.1 Galeopterus variegatus
TTCTTTCTTTGTTTCTTAGCTCCCACTTATGAGTGAGGACATGTGGTATTTCTCTTTCTGTATCTGGCTTATTTCACTTAGCAGAATTTTCTACAAGCTCATCCATGTTGCTGCAAATGGCAGAATTTCATTCTTTTTTATGGCTAGGTATTATTCCTATGGCTAGGTATTGTGTATATATACCACATTTGCCTTAGCCAGTCATCCGTTGATGGACATATAGGTTGATTTCATATCTTGGCTATTGTAAATAGAGCTGTGATAAACATGGGAGTTCAAGTATCCCTTCCAAATGATGATTTCCATTCCTTTGGGTATATATCCAGAAGAGGTATTGCTGGATCATATGGTAGATCTATCTGTAGTTGTTTGAGAAACCTCCATACTGTTTTCCATAATTGCTGTACTAATCTACAGTCCCACCAGCAGTGTAGAGGAATTCCTTCTTCTCCATGTCCTCACCAGCATTTGTTATTCTCTGTCTTTTTGAAAATAGCCAGTCTAGCTGGGGTAAAACGATATCTCAGTGTGGTTTTGATGTGCACTTCCCTGATGTCTTTCTTTTCACTTTTTTAAAAATGTAGGTATTGGAATTTATTATTTAAT
>NW_007865173.1:0-606 GCF_000696425.1 Galeopterus variegatus
AGCCTCCCTGCAATTATGTTCTAAGGGTTGTGAGTGTTTTGGGATGAGAGTGGCTGGATTTCAGGGACAGCAAGGTCTAAAGGAGAACTGGGAATTCTCAATGAAGGTAAGGTGGATAAGTTGTAGGCCGGAAGGGAAGAGAATTGACTTGGCCTTATGGCTGAGAAGGTCTTGAAGATGATGAGGAGAACAAATGACTGTTTATTGTCCAAAATTAGTTTAGAGCTTTCTTGTGCTAAAAGGGTAGCTGCTGCCAAGGCCCATAAACAGGGAGTCCATCCCTGGGCTGTGGTGTCTAGTTGTTTAGAAAGGTATGCAAAAGGGGAGAAAATATCTCCTGACTCTTTTTGGGTTTCAGAGACGTATAGGATAAAAGGATGAAATGGATCTGGGAGGGATAAAGCTGGGGTTTTTATCACTGGAAGGGAGTATGAATGCACTTTGTGGGATCTAAGGGCATGGAAGGATCCCCTTAGGCTGCCTCATAAAGTGGCTTTGCTAGCATATTAACGTTAGGAATCCATAGGCAAAGATACCCTACAAGTCCCAAGAAAGAAAGGATTTCATCCTTTGTGGTAGGAGTAGGGAGTTCAGAAATTAGACTCT
>NW_007865174.1:0-606 GCF_000696425.1 Galeopterus variegatus
GTTCTGCAACATTCAGTTTAACTAATTATTCTAATTTTGAAAAAAATGTATAATGGTTTCTACAACTTAGACAAAGAAGAACTATGACGATATTTTCTAGAAAGAATCTTTACTAATTACTGATTCTGATTCTACCTTTAACTTTATGATTTGGGTGAGTAAAACTTTTTGTTGTTGTTGTTCCTCTTTTTCTTCATATGTAAAATGCATGTAATTGTAGTGCTTACACAATAAGGTAGTTGTGAGGATTAAGTGAGTTACTATAAATAGAGAAGCACTTAGTGCCTGGCTCATAGTAAGCACTCAATAATATTAGCTTACATTACTAGTAGTATTACTGATATACTGTAAATAATATTCAATAAACATTTATTGAATAGAATAATTTCACTCATGGCCATTTTTGAGTACTGTCAAAAATACCACAGTGACTTGAGTGATTTTTGAACACTCGTAATGCCCCAGGTGCTTTGGATACATTTAACCACTTAGACCTAACTATACACCCATGAAGGAAGTGTTATTCAGGTCATCAGAAAACTGAAACTCAGAGTAAATAACTTTATTAGTCCGTTTTCTGTTGCTTATAACATAATACCTGAAACT
>NW_007865175.1:0-606 GCF_000696425.1 Galeopterus variegatus
AAAAAAGCCTAGAACATAAAAAGAATTATAAACCATGACAAGCAGTATCATCATAGACATTTGAGTTAGAATTAATAGCTAAAAATTAAGTAATGTAAAACATCATATTAATAGATTAAAGAGTGGGTGCCATATAATCATTTCAACAGATGCAGAAAATCACTTCATAATATCCGGTATCTATCTATGATTAAAAAATAAAAAAGCTCAAAAGCCTAGAAATAGAATAGAACTTCTACAACCTCCTAAAGAGTATTTATGGAAAACTCAGAAATTAGCATTCTGCCTAATGTTGAGAGACTTAATATTTTCTCCCATAATTGGGAAAAATATAAGCATATGTCTCAACTTCTATTCAGCACTGCATTGTGGGTGCAATAAGGAAAGAAATTAAAAATAAAAGGCATCCAGACTGAAAAGGAAGAAGTAAAACTGTCTTATTCATACATGGCATGATCCTGTAGAAATCAAATCAAAGAAGTCCACAAAGAAACTACCAGAATTAATAAGAAAAGCTCAGTCAAGTCACAGAGTATAAAAGCATTACACAAAATAGTTATATTTCTATATATTATCAATGAAATATGTAGGAATAAATTTAACAAA
>NW_007865176.1:0-606 GCF_000696425.1 Galeopterus variegatus
CCGAGGGTTGCGATCCCGTTACCAGTCAGTAAAAAAGACAAAAAGGAAAAAAAAAAATGGACAAGTGAATTAAGTAGACATTTCTCCAAAAAAGATACACAGATAGGCTATAAACACATGAAAAGGTGCTCGATATCATTAACTATTAGGGAAATGCAAAGTAAAATCACATTGAGATGCCACTTCCCCCAGTGGATGATTCTAATCAATAAGTGCTGGTGAGGATGTGGAGAAACTGGAACCCTCATACACTGCTGGAGGGAATGTAAAACAGTGCGGCTGTTTTGGAAGACAGTCTGGTGGTTCCTCAAAACGTTAAACAGAGAGTTATCATATATGACCCATCAATTCCACTCACAGGTATATATTGGAGAGAAATTAAAACATATGTCCATGCAAAAGTGTGTATGCAAATGTTCAAAGCAGTGTTATCCATATATAATATATGTGTATATACATAAAACTTTTTCATATACTCTCAAGGAGAAACAACCCTAATGTCCATCAACTTATGTTTAAACAAAATGTGATGCATCCATACAATTGAATATCATTCAGTCATAAAAATGAATAAAGTACTAATACATGCTGCAGCATAGATGAACC
>NW_007865177.1:0-606 GCF_000696425.1 Galeopterus variegatus
AAGAGATTCTGTGCATTTCAGACATCAGAGAACTGTGCAGGTTAGAAAGAGAGAGAGAGAGTGTGTGTGTGTGTGTGTGAGAGAGAGAGAGAGAGAGAGAGAGAGGAAGTGGGAAGAGGAAGTACAGATCTCTCCAGTTGAAATCACGCCAGGTAGGAGGGGCCCCATCTCGAGCCCCTCTTGTCCTTCTGCTGCTTGTTCCCAAACAGCTGAAACTTCAGAGATGAGGTCACCCTGGGACTGTGCACCCCACAGCTTGAAGTTACAGTTACTATTTGACTGCTCAGGGCTTCCTCCTTGTGTGACATTCAGATCTACAGCCACTGAAGTGAAACCCTTTTTTTCCCTCCTTTTGTATTGCGGTGGAGCCAGCTGCCCCCACATATTACCAATGTGACCTCACAGGCAACTCAGGGCTGTGACCTCCTGTGTTGCTGTCCTAGCCAGAATCCTGTCCTTGGAAAGAGGCTTCCCTGTGCCTCCTGTAAGGTGACTGGAAGTTCTGTCCCTGGCCAGAGTCCCAGTGGGGACAGAGACCTACAAAATCCAAATGCCCTTTAGTTACTCCCTCTCCCTCTGTTCTTGTTCAGTCGCTTTTGTTTGGTT
>NW_007865178.1:0-606 GCF_000696425.1 Galeopterus variegatus
ATCCCAGGAGCTACTGGCTCAGTCCTCAGCAGTAGCAGCAGAAGTAGCAGCAGCAGCAGCATTGGCAGTGGCCTCTTGGGGCATCCCAGGGTGCTTGCAGCAACAACCTCCCCTTGGCCCCCCAAGGGCAGGGGGCCCGGTGGATCAGAGCCACTCGTCCTTTATACTTAAGTCATAACCCAGGACACCTGGGCACACATGCGCACTTACATTAGACAATAACCAAGGAACACCTGGGTGTATCTGCATATTTACATAAAATGCTCAGCAAGATTCTGAACACCTGAGGGGCCCTGACTATTTTCCTTCACTTTCCCTACAAGGCACCTGAGCTATTATCACAGCAATGAACAGTCTGAGCAATTGTCACTCACCAGTACTTGGTCCTCATAACCAAACTATAAGGTAGAAATCATTATAGCCCCCATTGCACAGATGAGGAAAGTGAGGCAAAGAGAGGTTTGTAACTTGCCCAAGGTCACACAGCTCATAAATGTCTGAGTGTTGAATTCAGGTAGTCTGGCTCCTTAACACCTATATTCTACTTGCTCTTATTGAAGACATTTAGTTGGGAATGTGTGGGGCGGAGAGGAGGAGTCATGGCAG
>NW_007865179.1:0-606 GCF_000696425.1 Galeopterus variegatus
TGCATAGACCTCTGGATAAATACAGAAAGGTGTTCTGAGGGACCTGCAGCTTTGGGGCCCACTTGCACTGCATAGTAGCAACTAAAAAAAGAAGACGGCGTGAATCTGTGTATAAGGCCACAGACCAGCATCTGCCACAGAGGAGGCACAGACCAGCAGCTCCTCTGGGCGTGGTATATCTCCATTCATAATTTTTTGTTTGTTTGTTTGTCTTTTTTCTTTTTTTTTCGTGACTGGTAAGGGGATCACAACCCTTGGCTTGGTGTCGCCTGCACCGCACTCAGCCAGTGAGCGCACCGGCCATTCCTATATAGGATCCGAACCCGCGGCAGGAGCGGCGCTGCGCTCCCAGTGCTGCACTCTCCCTAGTGTGCCACGGGGTCGGCCCTCCATTCATAATTTTTAAAGATGCTTTTGAGCCAAGCTTCGTAAAATCTGGCCCCTTATAAAATTACCTTTAGCTGGTTAGTGGATGACAGCTCCATAAAAAAAAAAACTTTCCAGCCTCAGACAGCTGCGAGCATGGGCCCGTCTATGACTGGAGGGACGGCCAGCAGGTCCAGGAGCCAAAAGTCCTTTCGTGTTTGTGACCCAGCTCCTTCCTGC
>NW_007865180.1:0-606 GCF_000696425.1 Galeopterus variegatus
TACACTCCTGAGTTCTCCAAAGATTACTTGGATTGCTATAAATTTTCTCCTTGCTCAGAGATTCCCACACACGTCAGATAAACAGAATACCCTGGGTACATAATGTGAGTTTGTGTGTGTGTGCGTGTATACACATAGAGAAAGAGATAATTTCTGGCCTTTCCTAAAAATTCTAATTCCTGGGGAGGTGGTCAGTGGTCACTATTTTACCACCACCTCTGTTCATTCTGAGTCATGCTCAAGGGAGATTCACTGTCCTAACTGGTCTATCTGCCTCTAACCTGCTCCACTGCCATCCACTCTCCACTCTGACAACAGACCAGCTTATAAACTCTAAATTTAATCTCATTACTTCTCTATTCAAAAATTTTACTTTATTTCCTACAAAGTCAATTCAAAATCACTTGACATGTCATTCTGCAAGGCTCTATGGGTTTTTCTTCATCAATGTTGTCATAATTAACGATTGTGATAGTAAAGTCTAAGAGGAAGCCTAACAGACAGGTATGTGATTTATTTAATTTTATTAAATTTTGTGTTGTTTGCTGTAGAGGATTCATAAAGCAAATGTACCTCACAGGGCCTGGTTTTCCAAAGCCTTGCAGT
>NW_007865181.1:0-606 GCF_000696425.1 Galeopterus variegatus
ATTATACATATTTGTGGGATACAGAGTTGAATATCAATACCTGTGTACAATATATGATAATAAAACCTGGAAAATTTGTATATTCATCATTACAAAACATAATCATTCTTTGTGACACTTTACCAATTTTTCTTTAGTCCCTGTCCCCTTTCCCACCTCTAGTAACCACAGTTCTGTTCTCTCCTTTTGAGAGTACAACATATTAAGGTGATTGCTGTGCCTTTATTTCTTTTTCCTTTATTTTATTACCTCCCACTTGAGAGTGAGGACATGCAGTATCTCTCTTTCTGTGCCTGGCTTATATCACTTAATACAATTTTCTCCAAGCTCATCCATGTTACTGCGAATACCAGAATTTGATTATTTTTTATGGATGAGTAGTATTCCATTGTGTATATTTACTACATTTTCCTTATTTAGTCATCTGTTGATGGACATTTAGATTGGCTCCATAATTTGTTATAAATACAGCTGCAATAAACATGGGAGTTCAGGTATTCCTTCAACATAATGATTTCCATTCCTTTGTGTAAATATCCAGCAGTGGGATTGCTGGATTGTAGGCAGCTCTATCTGCAGTTGTTTGAGAAAACATCATACTGTTTT
>NW_007865182.1:0-606 GCF_000696425.1 Galeopterus variegatus
TACTGAGGGATGAGTATACGTAATGGTGAAAGACTGAGTGCTTTCCAGGAACATGACAAGGATGTCTACTCTGGCCACTTCTATTCAACATTTTATTGGAGGTTCTAACCAGGCAATTAAGCAACCAAAAAGGTATCCAGATCAGATAAAAACACATAAACTACTCCTATTTGCAGATGATATCATCTCGTACATAGAAAATCCTGAGGGAACTACAAAAAAAAATCCTACTAGAAATAGTAAAGTAGTACAGCAAGGTTGCAGGATAAAAGACCAATGCACAGAAGTCAGTTGTATTTATATACACTACTAATGAAATTAGGTGGGCTGGCCGGTTAACTCAGTTGGTTAGAGCACAATGCTGATAACACCAAGGTCTAGGATCCATTCCCTATGCTGGCCAACCATCAAAAAAAAAAAAAAAAATGAAATTAGTAAGACAATTCCTTCACAATAGTATCGAAAAGAATAAAATAGAGGGATTTGAAATGTGGTGGATGGCGTGGGCCAGCAACAAACTACCAACACTGTCCAGGAGTCCCTGGATCTCATCAGGCTCAGCAGAATGAGCAAATTTATGTGAAAATGAGAAGTGACCAAGAACTT
>NW_007865183.1:0-606 GCF_000696425.1 Galeopterus variegatus
CAGCAGAATGTGGTTCTCACATCTAGCCTGTAGGAATTCAGGTTTCCAAGTTCTACATGGAGGCCCATTGGAGCCAATGGGATAAAGGGCTTGTGAGACTTCTCATTCAAAATCTCTGTCCAAAACCGTCAGAGAAGCTTCCGAGGTTAGAATCCAGCAAAACACACTGAAGCGAAGGTGTGCTAGTTATAAGAGACGTAGAGCTGAGAGGGGTTTGTTTTCAGGAATTAGACACGAAATCACATGGTAAACGGCTCTCAAACAGGTTTGAAAGTTGTGTTGAATATCTTTGCCAAAAACTCTCACTGGAGGTAGAGATTTCACAAGCCAATTTAACTCTGATGCAGGAGGCAGCAGAATGTGGTTCTCACATCTAGACTTTAGGAATTCGTGTTTGCAAGTTCTACATGGAAGCCCATTGGAGCCTAAGGGGGAAAAGGCTTGTGAGACTTCTCTTTCAAAATCTCTGTCAAAAAGCGTCAGAGAAGCTTCCGAGCTCAGAATCCAGCATAACTCACTAAACCGATGGTGTGCTAGTTATAAGAAAGGTAGAGTGGGGGGAGTTTGTTTTCAGAAATTAGACGTGAAATCACATGGCAAACGGCT
>NW_007865184.1:0-606 GCF_000696425.1 Galeopterus variegatus
TATTAAAGTTGAAGTTAACTATGGGCATTAGTGGACATCTAGTGGGAACCAAACAACCATACAATTAAGCAAATGAACGTTATCCTTCATCTTAGACTTCTGACATTCAATCTTATTTTTCTAGAACACAGGCCCTGTACTCCCCTAGCATACTCTGATAAGCAGAGTTTGCTTTAGTCTTGGAATATAACCACTTTGTTTAAAAAACTAAATAAATATATGCATACATAAAAGTACACATGGATGTACACACAATAGATAAAATTAATGTCAAACAGTGCATTTAACAGATATTTCTGAGCTTCAACTTACATTTGATCTCTACTAAAACCTTATCCAACTTTGAAGAAAAAAGGAAAAGGGGATTCTTTCCTTAAATGAAAGTGAGAAATGTTTTGCCTCTTGATGAAGCCTAATGCATATGAAGAATATGTATTAGCAAACAAAGTCATTAGGAAGTTCTGCAATAAAAAGACTAGTCAATTTGAAATGTAGTCTATGTAAAAAAAAAAAAGAGAAAGAAAAAAGAAAGAAACTAGTCAAACCTGATTCAACTTAGCATTTTACCAAATAATTAACCTATGAAAAACTTTATTTAAGCAACAC
>NW_007865185.1:0-606 GCF_000696425.1 Galeopterus variegatus
AAAATATTTGCAAACTATTCATCCAATGAGGGCTTAATATCCAGAATATACAAGAAACATATAGTAAAAAAAACAATAATGAAAATAGTAAAAAACCAAATAATCCAATTTTTAAAATGGTCAAGTGAGCTGAATTGACATTTCACAAAAGAAGACATACAAATGGCCAACAGGTATATGAAAAAATCTTCAACATCACTAATCATCAGGAAATGCAAATCAAAATCATAATGAGCTGTCATCTCACTCCAGTTAGAATGGCTATTATCAAAAAGACAAATAATAAAAAATGCTGGCAAGGATGTAGAAAAGGGGAACTCATACACTGTTGGTGGGAATGTAGATTAGTACAGCCATTTTGAAAAACCATATGGAAGTTCTTCAAAAAAACTAAAAATAGAACCACCATATGACCCAGCAATCCAGTTGCTGGGTGTTTATCCAAAGGAAAGGAAATTAGTATACCAAACAGATATCTTCACCCCTATGTTTATTGCAGCACTATTCACAATAGCCAAAGTATGGAATCAACCTTGGTGTCCATAGAGAGATGAATGGATAATGAAATTGTGGTATATACACACAATCAAATATTGCTCAGCCATA
>NW_007865186.1:0-606 GCF_000696425.1 Galeopterus variegatus
AGACATGTAGCATGTTAGAGCTAGAAAATATTATAATGTATCAGGTGGAAACTTTGCATGTAAAATAATTACAAAGCCAAAGATGTTGAGCAGACTATATAAAATAAATATACCCACTCTAGATCAAGTATAGCATTCATTTATTAGCGCATCGTGTGGTCAAGGTGCCTTACGTATGGGAAGTCATTTTATCTTCAAACCAATCTTACGGGGTCATTCTATTATCTTCTTCTATAGATGAGTTAAAGGAGATCTATAAAAGATTTTCCAAACAGCTTTCTAATAAATAGAATGTGCATTCACTCTCCCCTCTGTCTTGTTCCAAACTCTACACCTTTTCTCCCCATTCTACACTACAAGATATATAAAAAGGTTCTTAGGTTGACTGTAACATAACAAAAAACATATACGTTTTGGAGCTAAGAGAAACTGAAAGATCTTCTAGTTCAATTCCTTCAGTTGACAAAGTTCTGAGGGGTTAATTTGCCTAACATCACACAACTAGTTAGTGGCAAAGCAGGGGTCAGAACACCAAGCTCTCCTGCGTGTCAAGATCATTCTCTGTCATCTAGACCGATGGTTCGTTTGATACATATTAGCTCCCTT
>NW_007865187.1:0-606 GCF_000696425.1 Galeopterus variegatus
AAAGATATATCAGTAGAAATAACCCAAACTGATTCATAAATAGTGAAAACAAATGAAACAACAAAAAAGAACAGAGCATCTGAGACCAGTGGAAAAAAACTCAGAAGTTCTAACAAACATAAGTTGGAATTCCAGGAGAAGTAAGGGAAAGGGGAGAGAGAAATATTTCCTTAAACTAATGAAATATGTCAAATCACATATCTAAGAGGCTTAGATTACATTAAGCAGGATAACATAAAAAATGAAAAAAATAACACCTATAGATATTAAAATTCTAGGAAATCAAAGATAAAGAGAAAAACTTGAAGGAAGCTAGAGGAAAAAAGGACACAATAAATACAAATAAGCAAATAGATGAATTACAGCAGACTCATCATTGAAACTATGAAAGCCAGAAGACAATAGAGTGACATCTTAAAAATACTGGAAGGGAAAAAAATAAATAAATGACATGTCTCTCTCTCAATTTATACATTTTATATATATATATATATACTTTTATATAAAATAAATATTTCAAAAATATTTTTAAAGTGAAGAGAAAGAATTATGACTAACTTCCACTAAAAGAAATTCAAAAAGAATGTCTTTAGATAAAAGACACAT
>NW_007865189.1:0-606 GCF_000696425.1 Galeopterus variegatus
GGATAAGGGCCATAGGAATGTCAAGCTGTGGAGAATGGTCCTTCACAATTCTCATCTCAGAGTTATATTTGGATATTTCAAGTCCTTAACAGCTGGCTTAATGAATTTCCTTTTTGAGTCTTTGAAGCCCTACCCCATTCTCACTGAGAAATAAAAATATGTATTGTACTTCCTGTTTTGAAAGTAGCCTGATGAAATCTGCTGTTATCAAGAGAATAAGTAGTATATGAGAAACATTTGAGAATCACAGGCTTTAATTGATATTGTGAGTGTCTCTTATAATATGGAACAGGAATAGTTTAGGCCACTGACCCATTCATAGCTAACTTTTTGGATCGTTATTTTGTTTGGGCAGTGTTGATGGAGAGTGACAGAGACTAGCTCCAATGAAGTGACTTCACTGTAATAATATGCATAGAATAGCAAGAGGCATTTCATAAAATTTTATAAAAGAAGCACACTAAGAATAGTATTTATAAATACTGGTGTTAGAAACCAGTTCTGCATTAAGAATATATCTAGAAAAAAAGAAATAGCAGATCTTCATGGTACCCTATCATTAAGGTTTCCATATGTCTCTTTATACATGTGTGTGTGTGTGTGTGT
>NW_007865190.1:0-606 GCF_000696425.1 Galeopterus variegatus
TAAAATGTCAGGTTTAATCTGCAGCTGTTTCCTGGGGAAATTTTTCCCCATGCCTATTAATACTAGTTTTATGTTTGAGTCTGTTTAGTAAAATAGATTTTCCACAAAATACTTGTATAAATAAAGATATTTTAATTAGGCATTTTCCCCCTTAACTTTTCCTACAAATTTCCAGCTACCAGATAACACAAAACAAAAACTATATGATTCACATATATTCTCCAACCTTTGCAAAATGTATGTAGAGAATTCACCTATTCCCATTTAACGTTAATTTTTTTAAGTAAAACCCCTCGTGCAATGTCAGTATGAGATATGTCAACGAGAAAACAAAGGCAAGAGAAAGTGCAAATACACTTCTTAGTTTCTATTCATAAAGAGTGAAGTGGGAAAAAGTAGAGAAAACCTGAAATTCAATACAGATGTCTTTAATAGAAATGACTTGGTTAATCCCAAGGAATTAAACTCCTGTGTAAATCAAGCATACCTCAAAGAAAAGAGAAAACAATATATCTTTATACAGCTCAAAAAGACTTACAGAAGTCGGGCCGGCCCGGTGGCGCACTGGATAGTGCGCCGCTTGGGAAGTGTGGCGGCGCTCCCGTC
>NW_007865191.1:0-606 GCF_000696425.1 Galeopterus variegatus
TCTCGAGGCAGTCTGGTTATATTTTTGATGTTGTGCAGTTCAGTTACCTTGAAAGAAAAAAATATTTTTACCTTAGTGCACAGTATATGTTCTATACTTGAATCCTTAAACAAAATGATCATTTATTACTGTCCTAAACCACTTTCCAATGGATATTTGTACTCTTCTCTAATCAACTGTAGCCAAAACAAATGAAGAACAAAGCAAAATGTCTTCTACCATGACCTTGATTTTGGTCAAAGATTGTAGTGTTTGTTGCATTTTAAATTATCTAAAAATAATGTAGAATCACTCCATGGGCTCTGTTCTTTTATTAAAATTGTATCTTCAGCAAACAATATCAGTATGTTACAAAGAGATTCTCATTGAACTTCTGTTGAATATTGATTGGATTTAATGTCATCTCTTTCCTAACCCCCACCTCTCATGCAAGATCCTAGTAAGACTACAGCCATGATGCAACTGGTACCTGCCTATCAGCAAAGTGACACCAAAATTTTGCAGTCATTAAATATAAGCAATAGATCTGCTCAGCAGAAAAATGCATATAGCGTTCACAGACTCATTTACCACTCCTCCTACCAAGGCTCACCTGTGGTTTATGAA
>NW_007865192.1:0-606 GCF_000696425.1 Galeopterus variegatus
TTTGATGCTTCTCTCTTTCAGCTTTTAAGATTCTCTCTTTGTCTTTGAGTTTTGCCAATTTTTCTATAACAAGTCTTGGAGAAGATCTTTTTGGGTTGAATGCAGTTGGGGATCTTTGAGCTTCCTGAATCTGAAGATCTGTGTCTTTTCCTATACCTGGGAAGTTTTCTGCCACTATTTTGTTGAATATGTTTTCAATGCAAGCTTGTTTTTCCTCCCCTTCTGGAATACCCAGGACTTGGATATTTGAGCACTTAGGTTGTCTGATATCTTTCTTAGATTGTCTTCAATTTTTTAATTCTTTTCTTTCTTTCTTTCTTTCTTTTTTTTTTGTCTGCCTGTTTTATTTCAAACAGCCCATCTTTGAGGTCAGAAGTTCTCTCTTCTGCTTCTACCAGCCTGCTGGTTAAACTCTGTGTTTTTTTTTTGTTTGTTTGTTTGTTTTTTAATTTCCTTGAATGAATTCATCAGCTTGGCAAGTTTTGCTACATTCTTTTTCAGGGTATTGTTTTCTTTATACATTTCTTCTTTCAGGTACTGTATAGTTTTCCTTGTTTCATCATATTGTCTAGCTGACTTTTCTTGTATCTCATTTAGTTTCCTTAG
>NW_007865193.1:0-606 GCF_000696425.1 Galeopterus variegatus
TATATATATATATTTATGTTATTATAAATAAATATGTTTGAAGGTTTTATGTTTGTCTCCTGGTTGAAATGAGAGAGAGGTTTACAGTTAGGAGAAAATTTTTGCCAATAAGGTTGTACCTATTCTCCTTTCAGTATTTTCCAACAGTTTTTCTAAGTGGTTGAACCAATTTACATACACATTAAATGTTCTTGGTGATCCATATCATGTCCCACCAGTTTTGCTTATACTGAAAATCTAGTGGTTTTAAAATTATTTTATTTACCTGCATATCTCTTATTATTATATGGTTGGGGGTCTTTCCACATATTTTGAGGTCTTTTATTTTCTCTTCTATTAATTATCTGTTTGTAGTATTTTTTTGAGAGTATTAGATTTATTAAACATTCTAGAAGTACAAACTTAATTCAGTTTTTTTGTCTTTGAAAGGTTCAATGTCCAAAAGCCAGATTTATCCTAATGGAAAAGTGGTGGAATGAACAATTGTCAGTTAGCTATCTCTTTAGCCAGACTACACACTGTTGGAATGCATTTATGGTGAGCCACCAGCACACCTAGGTAGACCACCAATTTGTTCATTTTGGCTGCAAATGACTTAATTTAACA
>NW_007865194.1:0-606 GCF_000696425.1 Galeopterus variegatus
CTAGCTACAATTGCTCCTTTCAAATTAATTTCATTGCTGTCCAGAATTCAGGTCTATCTTGTTGTTGTTTTGTTTTTAACTCAAAAATTACATATTATTATCATTATTACATCTAGTTAAAGTTTGTTTAGATTTTCCAATATGCTCATTATTTTGATTTTGTTTCATTTCATTTTCATCTCAGACATACCTTCTGAAATCATTTCTTTCTACCTAAATATATTCCTAATACATTCCCTTAGTGAAAGTCTACTGATTTACACTCTCCCAGTCTTTATCTGAAATGTCTTTATTTCACCATCTTCTTTCTCAAGGTATATATTTATAGATTGACAATTTTATCTTTTCTCAGCACTTTATAGACCTTACTCCCTGACTCTGTCCTCCATTGTTGCTATGAAAAGCCAGCTGTCAGTCTAAGATGGGAGTACTTCAAAAAGTTCATGGAAAAATAGAATTAAAAGATAACACAAATTTTTCCATGAACTTTTTCAAAGTACCCTCGTAGTTCTTTGTTTGTAGGTGATTTTTGTTTTATTTTCTACAACTGATTTGTGTTCAAAGAACCACAGATTCATTACAATGTGTCTAGATTAGTTTCTTTTT
>NW_007865195.1:0-606 GCF_000696425.1 Galeopterus variegatus
ACTGTGGTCTTTCTTTCCTTCCTTCTTTCTCTCTTAGCTCCCACTTCTGAGTGAGGACATGCAGAATTTTTCCCTCTGTGCCTGGCTTATTTCACTTAACAATTTTCTCCAAGCTCATCCATGTTGCTATAAATGGCAGAATTTCATTCTTTTTAATGGCAAAGTAGTATTACATGGTGTATATATACCATATTTTCCTTATCCTGTCATCTGTGAATGGACATTCAGGTTGGTCACATTCAGGTTGGTTCCATATCTTGGCTATTGCAATTATACTACAAAGCTATAGTAACCAAAACAGCATGGCACTGGCATAAAATAGACACTCCAACCAGTGGAAGAAAATAGAGAACCCACAGACTTATAGCCAATTGATATTTGACAAAGGCACAAAAACATAGATTGGGGAAAAGACCTCCTCTTTAATAAGTGGTGCTGGGAAGATTGGACATCCATATGCAGAAGAATGAAACTACACCCCTCACTATATACCAAAATCAACTGGAAGATAAAATATTAAAATAATTTTATTAGCTGTGATGGAAAATTAAGCAGATTTGAGATACATTTATAAATTGATGTCAACAGCGCTATTGAACAATGAGT
>NW_007865196.1:0-606 GCF_000696425.1 Galeopterus variegatus
ATCTGCACATTGAGCAGGCTTTTCAGCTGGAAATACTTTCAGATATTTCAGTTAGTTATTGGTATGATTTTGAAAGAAAGAAACGAAAGGAAAAAGAAAGAAAAACAAAGAAAGAAAGAAAGAAAGAAAGAAAGAAAGAAAGAAAGAAAGAAAGAAAGAAAAAGAAAGAAAGAGGGAGGGAAAAGAGAGGGAAGGAGAGAAAAAAAAAGAAAGGAGGAAAAGAAAGATTTAATATGTAGTTTTGCCTAGGGAACCTGTATTTAATTCTATTTTTCCAATTCTCTTGGTTTAAAAAACAATGATTATGGATGTAAATTCATGGGAAAATAATACTTTTGTTAAAATTTACTGTAAAAGATAAAGCAAATTATTACCTGTATAAGGATTGAGAGGCCTTGGATATCCATATTTCCACCACATTGTCTCTCCAACATAACTGTTAACTTATATATATTTATACCCTTTGTCACTCTGGAATGAAGGTATTAAAGACAGTAAAGTAATAAAAACCCTAAGCCAACATTTGCGTAATTTTTCTCATCACTTATGTTTTTATAGTTAATAGAACAATAAAATAGGTGTTATGTGATCAAATAAATTTGAGAA
>NW_007865197.1:0-606 GCF_000696425.1 Galeopterus variegatus
CCAGAACCATGTTGCCGTTCCCAGAAAGCATCAGGAATCCCGGTTCCTTTCGTATTTCTGCACCACCATCCTTAGTGCATAACCTCTGTCCCCGGGATGGCAGGATGACAGACTAAGTCCTGGCAATCATTCCACAGTCTAGCCAGGACGGGGAACAGTGGCAAGGGCCAAGATGGCACTTCCTCCCGCCCCCCACCAGCTGAGTGAGCTTCTTTAGCATATTTCCTAGCAGCCCTGCCCAGTGACTTCTGCTTACACCTCACTGGCCACCCCTACCTGCAGAGGGAGCTGGGAAATGTAGTCTTTCCTGGGCACATTGACACCCTGAATAAATTTGCGGTCTATTCTTAAGGAATGGGAGAGGGGATTTGGATAATGAGAGAGGTGGTTTCCTAACTGTTCAGTCGATAGTCAATTTAAGTGAGAGGGAAAGGACTTAAACTCGCCTTTGGGACAGGGACGTGAGGGTGTAAAGAGTGACACGAGCTGTTTGCTCCCTCTCGGGGGTGGCAGCACCATGATCTCTAACTCCCAAGCCTGCCCCTACTCAGCTCCAGCCATGGTTGCGTCAGGCTCTTTTCCTTTCTGTCCTCAGAGCACCGGCCT
>NW_007865198.1:0-606 GCF_000696425.1 Galeopterus variegatus
CAAATCTCAAAAAAGTGGAGTGTTTTATCATTAATGAGACTATAATTAAGAAGCACATTATTAAAAAAAGAAATTTTCTTTACTAGGCATGATTCAAATTATGACCCATTCAAACCAACACAACTTGGGCATCTGTCTGCTATGTTCTGATCTCTAGTTTTAGAAATAAATATTTGGGGGATTTTCAAATATATGATACATATCATATCATGACATTAATGAAAAATCTTAAAATGTAAGAAATAGCTTGCACCACTTCACTCAGTGATTTAATAGTTAACATTGAGTAATTATAGTGCACTTGGTTTCTGTTGTAAGTTGTCACATGTATTATCTCATTTAATCCTCTCAGCAACCTCATAGGTAGGTAATATAATTAACCCTATGTTACAGATGATGAAACCGAGATACAGAGAAGTCATAAAACCAGCCAAGGTTTCACAGCTAGTAAGTGGTGGCACAGATTTAAACTCAGACGGTCTGATTTCAGTGCCTGCACTCCAAGTCTATAATAATAAATAATGGTAGTAACAACAATTTCAAGGATTACTTATAAATTGTATGCATATTTATATCAGTTTTTGCAAGCAACTTTATTGTTTATAT
>NW_007865199.1:0-606 GCF_000696425.1 Galeopterus variegatus
ATTTTATACTTTTACCACCCACCACACATCGGTCACAATGCATATAAGAGAAGGACTAATGCTGTGTTCGCCAGCCGTCCATGGAACACCTTGCCCCTCCATCCGTGGCGATCTTAGCTGCATGTGGACGGGGCGGGGGTGGGTGGAGAGACACCCCTGGTGACCCGCTTTAAACCTGCATGTTGATTTGCCCTCATCCTTAAAAGGTGAGAGTTTTGCACACGCCAATCAGCTGGACACCGATATTTCTTTGAGAACCAAATAACTTTATTGGGCGCAAGGGCAAAACTGGAAGGAAAAGCGTAATTGAACGTCTGGAAAGGGCAACATGAACCCCGGCCTGGTTACCAGGGGAAAGCACCCCGTGGCCATGGGGACAGTCTCTCAGAGCCTGGTTACCAGGGGAAGGCACCCCGTGATCATGGGGACAGTCTCAGCTCAGTCCTTGTCACCGTCGCCACCCAGGGTGAGCTTGTCAAAGAGGTACTCTGCCATGCCGGCCTCCGGTGCGCCCATCTTGCGCAGGATGGTGAGGTGGCCCCCCAGCTCCTTGACGGCCTTGACCTGCTCGTGCAGTTAGTGGCTCTCCAGGAAGTCGCAGAGGTG
>NW_007865200.1:0-606 GCF_000696425.1 Galeopterus variegatus
CTATTAAATACCTGAAAATTGCCATCACAAGTAAATACATCAAATCTTTGGTGTCCTTAGTATATATTACTTTGATGAAGTTAAATTTATTTTAAGAATAAGACAGTATGAATTGGCCTTAAAGCTAATAATCAGTTCTACTTTGAATAGTGGTTAGTTCTTCAAATGGTTTTAGGCACAACTTCAATTTTTCCATTAGTGTAGTAAATATGAGAGTAGGAACAATTGTCAAAAAAAAAAAATTATACCTAATATTGGTGAAATTTGAGAAAATTGGATTTTTTGTACACTGCTGGTCGAAGCATAATTAATACAACTTTATCTAGAGGATAATTTGGCAATTTTGTATCATGAGGCTTAAAACTATGAATACCCTTATACCCAATAAATCCATGTCTAGTAATTTATCCTAGAGAAAA
The DNA here is from genome assembly GCF_000696425.1 of Galeopterus variegatus. Taxonomy (NCBI): domain Eukaryota; kingdom Metazoa; phylum Chordata; class Mammalia; order Dermoptera; family Cynocephalidae; genus Galeopterus; species Galeopterus variegatus. The sequence goes on from NW_007865200.1 coordinate 420, forward strand.
AATAAGGATGTACACACAGATTCATCTTTAAGAGTGTTCATTGCAGAAGTATGTATAAGAAACATATAATTGGAAATAATTTTAATGTCTAATAATAGACTTCTGTGCAACCAGCAAAAACAATGTAGTAGATGAGTATTTATTGATAAGAAAAGATGTACATTATGTATTGTTGCATTGAAAAAAA
>NW_007865201.1:0-606 GCF_000696425.1 Galeopterus variegatus
AAGTGACAACCATGATGGCCAGTCTGGACAAGGCAGAGGGGAGCAGACAGACAAAAGGTGTTCAAAAAGTGGCTAAGACTAAATCCCCAAGAAATGCTTGGGATTTTACCCTGAAGGGACTGGGAAAGACCAGCCATATGCAGATGTGGTTTGACTTACTATGGCAGGAGTTGAAAGGGAAAAAATTGACCAGCAACCAAATGTGGTCCTGTTCGCCTTGTGGCAACAATTTCACCCTGAACAGTGTTAAACTAAATGTCTGGAAACAAGGTAGACCCAGTGTATCTTAAGGATTTTAGGGCTATACCCGTGGAGGTGGATGGACTGTTTTCTTTTGGCTAGGAACCAGGCTAAGGTGCTCATCTCTGGGGGCAGGCAAGAACTGGAGGCCTCACGTTGAACTGACAGTACATTGGTCAGGGATAAATGTGCAGCATGTGTTGGCACTGGTGGACACCAGTGCAGAATGTAGCCTGATACATGGCAACCCAGGTAAGTTCTTAGGGGCCACAGTGAATGTTGATGGCTATGGAGAACAGACTTACAAAGATGTGTCTGCCTCTAAAGCATTGAACAATTGCCCCCTTCGTGTATATACTGTGTATG
>NW_007865202.1:0-606 GCF_000696425.1 Galeopterus variegatus
TGGTTTGAAGTACCACTTTTCTATCATGCAATTTGAATATTTTTTTCAAATGTTCCCTCCCCCGAATATCATGTTGGGAATCTGACCAGGAATATGATGATTTTCTAGATTATTTTGAAAGAATTTATCTTTTTGCACTATACTGCTTATTCTTGTCCAATCACAGGGTATGCCTTTTCACTTAGTTACATATTATTTTATATTTCAGGAAATTTCCTGTTTTTTTTAATACAATTCAAATTTATTTGTATTTTATGTTTTTATACTTTCACAAATGGATTAATTTTGTATTATATTTTTAATACATTATAAGACTTTTAGTTTTTGAATATTAAGATTTTATCCTGAAAATTTTCTGAACTCTCTTTTCTTCTATTAATTTTCAATAGTTTTCAGCTGAATCTCTTAGACTTTCTATCATCTGTCAATAGTGACAATTTTGTCTTCTTTCCAATATTTACACCTCTTATTTTGTTCTCTTGTGTAATTGCAATGTCTATCACAAAAAACCAATTCTAGTCATATTGTAGTGATTATAAGCATTTAATCACTAAGCATATCATTGGCTTTCAGTTTAAGATATTTTCGATGTTGAGGCAATATTCA
>NW_007865203.1:0-606 GCF_000696425.1 Galeopterus variegatus
TGCAAACCACCCACCACCCCCCTATGCCACACACATGATGCACATATACGAACCACACACATACAAGCCACACACATGCAGGAGAGGGAAGCTGAGGGTTGATTATCTAGATCCAAAGGCACAGCCTTGGGTCCTGCTGCAAACATGGCCTGTGATCACCCCCTAGGACAAGCGGGAGGGCACAGGGTACTGAGGGTGCTGGGGGAGGGCGACACCAGCACAGGACCAGGCCGCTCCTCCAGCTGCTCCCATGTCGGTCACGGTCACACCACCAGTGCCCATGACACCTCCTCCAACAGCAGCTTCAAGAGGAGTCACACCAGCCCATCGCCAGCTCTTCAACAGCCACCACCTCTGTTCCAGGACACGTGGGGTGGGGCAGGTGGGATACTTTCATGCGGGTGTTGAAAGAGGACACCAGCCCAGCCCAGAGGAGTTTCAGGACCTGGCATGTGATCTTGGAACCAGTGTTCTTATCCACCTATCACATGGGGTGGCCTTCCTTCTTTGGGGCCTGAGAGTTGGCTGAAGTCATAGAGATTTTTAAAAAATAACTAAAATAATAAACATCCCAAACCCTTCAAAGTGGATGTATCTTTTTTTAAA
>NW_007865204.1:0-606 GCF_000696425.1 Galeopterus variegatus
ACTCTATATGTTGGGCATCTGTTCATGGCTTCTCAGCTGGATCTGTCACCTCCTTGAGGGCAGAGAAAATTTCCTATTAATCTCAAACCCTAGGACTTGGCAGAGTGAGTTCTTGGCATACAGTAAGTATTGTAGAGAAAAAAAAGTTTGTGGTCTTGAGTAAAGAACAACTTTTCCAGAATGCAAAATGTTTGACACAAATTTCTTTCAGAGATTTATTCATTTCCATGGCACATAATTATCTCTTAGGTTATGATTTTCCTTCAACACCTTGTTCTTAGCAATGCCATTTTTTGGCCCCTAAAGTCCCTTGAGATAAACTTGCCTTATATGACAGAAAAATAAAATGGTTGCCCAAACATTTCACATATGTCTGAGGATTCAGATTTCTCCCATCATTTATCCAGATGGTTTGAGGGAAAAAAAAAAATTGAAATTCCTCCTTCCTTTTATTAAATAGGTTGGGTTTGTATTTCCTAAACGTAGTTTACAGCAGATAACACTCTATGTTTAATCATATGAAGCACTTCCATTATACAAGTGTATGTGTGTTATGTGTGTTTATTGCTCTGTACTCAGCAGAGCTAAACAGAATTATGAAATAAA
>NW_007865205.1:0-606 GCF_000696425.1 Galeopterus variegatus
TTTCCATTCAAGTCATCGTCAACCTGTCAGCACATTATGTGAAATGAATTTGGTCAAGAGTGGCTGTTGATTAAACATGGGAATCTCTCTCTTAAAACAAAACAAAATTTACTCTGTAGGTATTCTTTCATCTATGCAGAATAAATCATTAGAGGACTTCTCACCTTCCATAAAAATAGATAACTGGATAAAACATGTAAAACCCATATTTTAGATAGAAACAGTCAGCTCACGGGCTCACCTCCTGCAGACAGTGTCCAGGAAAGGGAACACAGAAACAAACAAAGCCAGGCTGCTGAGCCAGATGGACAAACTCAGAAGCCCAGAAGCTTACATGCCCTCACTGCTTGTACGTGGGGAAATGCTGGAGAAGAGGTGCCTGCCCGGAGAGAGTGCCAGGATGCCCACGTGTCCTCCTGAGGCCCTGGCCAAGTCCAGGTCAGCATGTGCTGAGTGAAAACACTCCCCAAATCTTCATAAGTCTTTCAGAAAATTCCTCAGAGTTCACACAGGCCAAGGAAGCTTGCATTTCCACTGTCAGAATAGAGAGGCCTCGTGAAGCACAGGATGCAGAGTAAAATTTTTAGAAGGGCCTTAGACACAGGG
>NW_007865206.1:0-606 GCF_000696425.1 Galeopterus variegatus
AGTTCATTCCAAGAGTCATACTCACTTCTTCTCTCTCTACCTGGGCCCTTGGCTTGCCTTGTTATTTTCCTTTGTCTGCTTACTGGGGCTCAGATGCAGCTGCTGGGGCACCTTAAAGGGCCAAAGCCTGAAAATAGAAGGCGGCACACCTGGTCTCTGCTCTTTTAGGTGGGCACTATAGCAGCAGGCAGGCTGTCAGTCCCCATTCATCATTTCCATGCCCCATTTCCTCCCATTTTTTCATTCTCTGGGATAGAGAGTACTCAGCCTGCCTCAATTCCTTGAGGTCCAGGGAAACTGTGTATCTTGGTATCACTTCTCCCCTGGGATTGACCCAGAGAGAAGATGTTTCTGTCCCTGCTCTATCCAGAAGCCTTATTCTCACTCCCAGAGCCTGGGAAGCCTCACCTGCTACTTGGCTCAGAAACGGATAAGTTGGAGTTGGGGTTGGAGAGGAGTAAGGCCATGTTGATATCATCATATTCCCAGAATTCCCTGTGTGTGGGCGAGCCTGTGTTTTGTTTTGCGTGTGTGTGGTAAAATGGGTATGTTTTAACTAACATTTATTACATGCTTACTGCATGTACTGAGTTGAATAGTGTCCCC
>NW_007865207.1:0-606 GCF_000696425.1 Galeopterus variegatus
CCCCCACCTCTAGTGAGATCTTGTCTCCTTCTGGAAGTTCAACATATTATTATGGTCTTTCCTTCCTTCCCTCCCTCCCTCCCATTCCTCCCACTTATGAGACAGGACGTGCCATATTTCCCTTTCCTTTTCTGGCTTATTTCACTTAACAGAATTTTCTCCAAGCTCAGCCATGTTTCTGCAAATGGCAGAATTTCATTCTTTTTTATGCCTGAGTAGTTCTGGAAATTACTACCCAGTGCAATGGTATGATCTTAAAGTTATCAGAAGTTGGTATTTCAGGGTACCTGTCAGAGACTTTTCCATGAATCTCTTTGAAGATGAAGCACTTGGCCTTTAGGTTGCAAAATGCTTTCAGAGAAGAATCAATGTGAAACAATGACTGTGTGTGCATGACAAAAGACTTAAAATGGCCATGCTTAAAGTTCTCATGAGAGTTCATTTGATAAGGAAATTTAGTTATTTCTGTGCCCTACAACATTTTAACATGATAACGTAAATTATGACTGATAACATGATGCAATCATATCACGTATTATGTGGATATATCATAAACAGTGAGGCAACAAATTTCTATGAACTTTACAGTTTCTGAAGCATTTATGT
>NW_007865208.1:0-606 GCF_000696425.1 Galeopterus variegatus
TCTTCCAGTTCTTACAAATGAATTTCTTTAGCCCTTGCACTTTCTAATTCAGTTCATAAAAAGGGAATTCTGCTCATAGTCTTGAAAATAAAGGCCCTATGAATTACAGATAAGGGAAGAAATAACTATTGATTCAGGTGCAGAAGGACAAGAAATTTTAAAATTATAGTCATTTAAAAGAATAGTTTAGATAAAATTAGAATCTACAGGCATGTACAAAAATTAAATCCTGATGTATTTAGCAACCATGAAACGGCCCTTGCAAAGTTACTGTATGCTTTCATTTTGAGGTGTATGAATTAAAACACCTCCTGTGTAAATTTGCCTTTCTCTTTTATCTATTACATTAATTGATCTTCATGGATATGACTAATTGAATTGATGTATGTAACTTTAGAATGTTTCTTTGTTGGAAGATTCTTAGAACTCTCTACCCTTTTTGTGCATGAATTTACATTTACTTATTACATCACTTACAATAAAATGCTCACAAAGGAGTTTATTCAGAAATGAGTTTCAATAAAATATTCAATTTGCATAATTTTTATATATATCTTCACTTTGTGAGGCATAAAAACAGGTAAATATAATGGGGTACTAATCATG
>NW_007865209.1:0-606 GCF_000696425.1 Galeopterus variegatus
TTGACCTAAGTAAACTCATCAGACCAAGCACAACGATCTAAGTAAACTCATCACACCGAGCCCATCGGTCAAAGTAAAGTCATCAGACCGAGCTCATTGATGTAAGTAAACTCATCAGACCAAGCTCCTCGATCTAAGTAAACTCATCCGACCGAGCTCATCGATCTAAGTAAACTCATCAGACCAAGCCCTTTGATCTAAGTAAACTCATCGGACCAAGCTAATTGATGAAATAAACTAATCAGAGCAAGCTAATCGATCTAAGTAAACTCAAGACACCAAGCCAATCGATCTAAGAAAACTGATCACACCAAACTCATTGATCTAAGTAAACTTATCGGACCACCTAATCGATCTAAGTAAACTCACGAGATCAAGCCAATCGATCTAAGTAAACTCATCAGACCTAGCTAATCGATCTATGTAAACTCATCAAACACAGCTAATCGATTTATGTAAACTCATCAAACCAAGCTAATCGATCTAGGAGAAATAATCATACCAAGTTAATCGATCTAGGAAATATAATCAGATCAAGATAATCAATTTTGCAAAACTAATCAGACCAAGCTAATCAATCTAGGAAAAATAATCAGACTAAGCAAA
>NW_007865210.1:0-606 GCF_000696425.1 Galeopterus variegatus
GGGGATCCTGGGTTGCACTGAGATAGAGGCTGGGGCCAGTTTTTCCTCCCAGCTATGGCGCTGCTCTGGACCCTCAGTACACACCCAGTACACTTGGCCCGCTGCGTAGGGAGCTAGTGAAGTCCCAATTGGCCTGCCTTGCAGCGAGCTGATGGTCTGCTTTGTAGGAGCCCAGTGCACTGGCCTGCGGGAAGGTGACTGGCGGGCCTCAGGTGAAGGGTTCAGCCGTGGGAGGGGCTTGGTGGGGCAGCCCGGGGGCACAGGACATGGGAGGAGAAGATGGAGGGCTGCTGGGGACACTGGGCACCAGGCATCGGGCGGACGCATGTGGGGGTAGGCTCCTGCTGTTGCTGACCCTTCAGTGGCGCTCAGTCAGAGGCCGCTGCTGTCGCAGTGTGCGTGTTTGCTGGTCCTGTGTGCTGAGTGTGAACTGCCATGAGTCTGAACCTTCTCAACTGTTGGACAGGTCTGAGCATTTCCACCTCACAGGTTCTACGAGGATTAAGCAGACGGGTGAAATGCTCCAGCTTACCTCTAATTTGCACGGGATGATACAAACCCAGTCCCACCCTGAACCACTGCCAAGAGCCAGAACTTATTCTCACA
>NW_007865211.1:0-606 GCF_000696425.1 Galeopterus variegatus
GAATATTACATAAATAGAACTGTGCAGTGTTGTATCATTTTGAGACTGACTTGTTTTCACTCAGCATAATTTCCTTGAGGTTCCTCCAAGTTGTTACATGTATTAATAGTTTGTTCGTTACTGAGTAGTATTACCAGCAATGGATATACCATAGTTTGTTTAATCATTCATCCATTACCAAACTATTTTACAAAGTGGCTGTACGTCTGTACATTCACAGCAGCAGTAAAAACAGTTCAATTTAATTGCATCCTCACCAGCATTTGGTATTGTATTTTTTTTTTTTACTATTGTGATAAGTGTGTAGTGATATCTCATTACAGTTTTAATTTGAATTTCTATAATTGCAAATGGTATTGAATGTGTTTTCATGTGTTTATTTGTCATCTGTATATCTTCTTTGATAAAATGTCTGTGCATGTCTTTTGCTTATTTTCTAATTGGACTGCCTATTTTTTCATGTTGAATATTAGATTTCATTATATATTCTAGATACAAGGTCTTTGGTGCACATGAGATTTGCAGATTTTTTTTTTCAGTCTGTAATTTGTCTTCTCATCCTTTTAGGAGGCTCAAAAGGATGTTGCAGGACAAAAGTTTTTTTTT
>NW_007865212.1:0-606 GCF_000696425.1 Galeopterus variegatus
AAAAAAAAAAAAAGAACAAAGAAAAAAAGAAAGAAACAAAAATCACAATAATACATTGAACTTTCTAAAGAACAGAACTGAGGTTACCAGAGTTAGGAAAGGAGGAAAGAAAGAGGTATTAGGGAGAAATTGGTAAAGAGCCACAAAAAAATGATTACATAAATGATTACAATGTGTGATGTTGAATATACTAATTTTCCTGATTTGAGCATCACATATTGCACAGGTATGGCTATTCAATGTGGTACCCCACTAATATGTACAATCAATTATATTTCAATTAAAAAAGAAAAAAAAAGAAAACTAAGACATGAAAATAATTGCATCTGTAGTTTTATTGGTTTTCTCCATTAGAGGAAGGACAGCCCGTGATTGCACAAGTCCTGGAACTTATTTAGCGAAACTTGATACTAAGATCTCAATTTATGTTGCACTGGATAATCCGATCCTATGTTTTATTTAAAAACATATTTATCTTCTTGGTTTCCTCCTCATTGAAATATTGATAATAATTCGTACATAATATTGGTATACCTTATTCTAAGTGTGTAAATTAATAAATTAAAATATTGATAATATTATTAAATACTTTAAATTTCAGCTTGA
>NW_007865213.1:0-606 GCF_000696425.1 Galeopterus variegatus
CTGTTGCATTGATTATTTGTGTATTCTTACACCAATACCACACTGTCTTGATTACTGTAGCTTTATAGTAAGTCCAACAGTTTTGTTCTTTTTCAAAATGACCTTTTTTACTTTTCCAGACTCTCTACTTTTCTGTGTAAATTTTAGAATCAGATTATCAATTTCTGCAAAAAAATCTTCCCAGGATTCTGATTGGAATTACATTGAACCTATAGGTATATGAAGGTACTTCAAAAAGTTCATAGAAAAGTAGAATTAAAAGATAATACAAATCTTTCCATGAACTCATAGAAAGTACCCTGATATTTGAGGATAAATGATATTTTAACAATTTTGAGTTTTCGTTTTGCAATTAAGGATATTTGGTGTTTTTTTTTTAATTTCTAATAATGTATTTTCAATTTTAGAACTTCCGTTAGGTTCTTTTCGAGAATTTCTATTTTTATTTCACTTTTCATTCACTATGAGCATATTTTCCTTTACTTTATTGAGCATAATTTTAAGAGATGTTCTAAAATACTTGTCAGGTGCTTCCAGGATCTGGTTCATTCATCTTGGAGTCTGTCTCCATTCACATTTTTTTGTGTCTTTCTATGTCAAGTAGTT
>NW_007865214.1:0-606 GCF_000696425.1 Galeopterus variegatus
TCTGTGATTCAATGTCATAAGTTAGTCTGCATAGACATGTATAGTCTTCCAACCTCTCCTTCTTACACGGAAGGAAACCTCAATGTAGTCACTTTTGAACACAGTTATCTGAAATAAAATCAAATATCAGAGTAACTATGCATGTTGTTCTCAAATATCAGAACAAATGCCTGAAATAGAAAGTAGCAGATTACTATAATGTCTCTCACTCTGTTTGCTTTATTATTGTATCAGTTACCTATGTTGTCTATAAAGCCTTCCTAAAATCAGATTGTTTAACATAATGCCATTAGTATCAAATGGGATTGTATGGTGGTGGTTTCTCTGAGTTATGCTGTCATCCCCATGAGTATTCAACTGTGAGTCTGTACATTGTGTTTCTAAGACTCATGTGGGTTATTATGTGTGGCTATAATACTCTTCTGTCTTGAACCAAATTATGGTCTCTTTATTCCATTTCTATGTGGAGGCTAATGTTCTAGTCCACAGAAAAATGGGTTTATCAGTTGAGAATTGGCTTAATTTAATCCCACTGCTCCTATATCCATCTATGACACTTTGGTTTCTTCCCAGTGAAAAGTCCTATCTCCCACCCTTACTGCTGGG
>NW_007865215.1:0-606 GCF_000696425.1 Galeopterus variegatus
GCTAGCTCTTTGGAATATCTAGCTTGCAGGATTTTTTTTCCTTAGTAAATATTCCCTCCTTTCTATGTGCATATTTCATTGTCTTTATAGAGAACACCTGAGAACTGTCCCCACATTCTCTCTGATGAGGTCATTATATGATCGTATTTATTTTCAGTCTGAAAGTTAGGAATTATGACAGAGAGATGAAAACTCTCTTTTTTATCAATACACGAGTTATTTTTAAAAACAAAAAACAGGTGTTCCATGCTTCAACTTTTCATAGCTTCCACGTGCTATGAAGTCCACGTGCTCCTTGGCTTCAGTTCCAGAGGCAGAGCCAGGTTAGAATCTCTCAGACGGCTTGGAGAGGGGCCCACGGTGGCACAGCAGCCCAGACTGCTTAGGAATGAGGTCCTCTGGCCCACCGGTGCTCCAATGCAGCCACAGCCTGGTTCACGCACAGGCATTAACCACCCATGTGGGGTTTGAGTGTCCTGGCACAGGCCCACGTCTCCCTGCCCTCTGGCCCCGGCCTTCTGAAGTCAAGGAGCATGTGGGCCAGGAGAGGCGCAGGTGGGCTGCTTAGGTAGGGCTTCCTCCCCTCCTCTCTGTGCTGTCTGAAGG
>NW_007865216.1:0-606 GCF_000696425.1 Galeopterus variegatus
CCCCCCCGGTCTCCCCTGTGGGAATGTCGTTGGGTGACAAAAGCCTTACTCCCACCCCTCCTCCTTCCATCCCATTTTCTTCCCCTTTCCCCTTTCCCCCTCCCTCCCAACTGCTTCACAACAACATTCTAGAATGTAAAAAATAATATTAATAAAATTAAACTTTATTTAAAAAAACTACTCAACAATTAAGTATATAATACATTTTTATTAACTATAGTCACCATGTTGTACAATAGATCTTGTGAACTTATTCCCCTCTCTAACTGAAACTTTGCATCCTTTCACCAACATCTCCCTGACTACTGTCTCTCCACTTGCAGAACATTTTCATTACCCCAAAAATAACCCTGTAAATGTTAGAAGTCACTCCTCTTCCCAAACCCTTATCCCATCCCCAGAGGACACAACTGTTTTCTTTATTTGTGGATTTGTCAATTCTAGACATTTAGTATAAATGGAGTCATACGTTATGTTAAAAAAAAGAGCATATATAGTGCATTCCTACAACACATACACACACACACACACCACAACATACGCAGTTACTTTCTCTCTCCTTCCGTCTTCATTCACCAAACATTCTGATACCAGAGCCAAGTAAAA
>NW_007865217.1:0-606 GCF_000696425.1 Galeopterus variegatus
AAAAAAAAATAAAAAGAAAGTAAAGCAAAGCAAAAACACAACACAATCTTACATTTTTCACATAAAGTCTATAATTTAGTTTTCTGTGAGTCTCTGCCTAGTGAGGCCAAACTGATGAGCAGCATTTGTATCAGTTTTTAATCCGACGAGCAAAGTCAATGTACTCCACACCAGACCGGTTTCTTTCTGCCCCCTTCTCCTCAGGCTTTATTTCCTGTCTCATTAGGAAAGTATCTCCCACAGGCTGGGCCGAGAGTGTGGTGCTGATAACACCAAGGCCACGGGTTCGGATCCCATATAGGGATGGCTGGTTCACTCATTGGCTGTGCGTGGTGCTGACAATACCAAGCCAAGGGTTGAGATCCCCTTACCGGTCATCTTTTAAAAATAAAAAAAAAAAAAAAGGAAAGTACCTCCCTTTCCTTCAGATGCATAGTCCTGAAACCTCAAGTCCTCAGGCTCCCTTTGTTCCTTCCCCACCCTACCTTATTCAACAGGTCAGAAAACTACGTCTTTCAAATTGCCCTTTCCTCTACCATCACTGCCACTACTTGGGGAGCCCCTCCTCCTTCTTACATGGGTTACCCTAACAGCCCGCAGCTTGGT
>NW_007865218.1:0-606 GCF_000696425.1 Galeopterus variegatus
GTTTTCAGGGTTTAACTAACATTTTAAATTAAGGCCATCTGCCTTTAGAATGGAAAAAGAATATTCATCTAGACAAGTTTGTAAAGATCACAAATTTCTCTGACCCTATTTTGGTTTTTATATGTTTTTAATTATAGCAGAAAGCAATTTTTCTTCACCAATTTAAAGAAAACAGATTAAAATGACTTTTTTTGTTTAAACATATACATGATGTGGCATCAGGATAAAAAGAATATAAAATGGTCAAAAGAACCTATAAAAATTATTCAAAAAGATCCCCTATGAATAAGCTTAAGGATAAATGATCCAAAATTATAAAATCATTAAATGCCTTAGCATTTATCTATAATGATGTTTACAGATGAAATCAGATTTGGAAGAGGAATTATGAAACAGTTAATTAGGAAAACATATGCCTATTAGTACATGAAATTAATTTCCTTTAAAATGTTTCTGATATAGAATTATTTTTTGCTTGACCATTCAATTAATGCATAGAAAAATGTGGTCTGTAGCCAGAGAAATGCATGATGCAGTCCTTCCCATCAGGAACTCCCTGTTTGATTGGGGACACACATCTATTCATGGTTTCAGCAAACATTTATG
>NW_007865219.1:0-606 GCF_000696425.1 Galeopterus variegatus
CTTTGAGTTCCTTGTTTATTCCAAATATTAATCCTTTGTCGAATGAATAGTTTCCAAAATTGTCTCCCATTCTGCATGTGGGCTCTTCACTATTAGTTCTTTGCTTGGTGTCAAGAAACTTTTTGGTGTCATATAATCCCATTTGTGTATTTTTACCCTTGTTGCCTGTGCTTTGACGATCTTATCCACAAAATCTTTGGGCAAATCAATGTCCTGAAACAATTCCCCTATGGTTCATTCAAGTAGTTCACAGTTACAGATTTTACATTTAAATCTTTAATTCTTTTGGTGTGTATTTTGGTATATAGTGAGAGATATGGGTCTAGTTTCATTCTTCTGCATATGAATACCCAGTTTCCCCAGCATCGTTTATGGAAGAGACTGTCCTTTCCACAATGAATGTTCTCAGCGCCCTCATCAAAAATCAATTGGCATAAATATGTGGATTTATATCTGGGTTCTTTTCATTGTTCTGTTCATGTTTGTGTCTGTTTTTATACCAGTACCATGCTGTTTTAGTTATTGTAGCTTTGTAGTTTATTTTTAAGTCAGTTTATGTGACGCCATCCATTTTGTTCCTTTTACTCAGGATGGCTTTGGCTATTT
>NW_007865220.1:0-606 GCF_000696425.1 Galeopterus variegatus
TGTGTTAGTTAAACACAAAGTCTGAGTTGAAAGCAACCTTGGAATTCAATTGTGCAATAGTACCATTTTATAAAGAGACTTAGGCATCAAGAAAGTAAACAAATGGGGCTCACTCAGGAGAGTGCAGCACTGGGAGTGGATCCTATATAGGGATGGCCGGTGAGCTCACTGGCTGAGCATGGTGCAGACCACACCGTGCCAAGGGTTGCGATACCCTTACTGGTCAAAAAAAAAATTAAAAAAATGTTTTTCTTTTCTTTTTTTTTTTTAATATGGCTGTTTTTTGTAACAAGCATTTGGAGTGAATAAAACTATAATAAGAATGGTCATCATTCGTTAAGCACACAAGTCATGTATTTCTCAAACAGTGCATTTAGTTTTCATAAGAACTACAGTGACACAGACATTGTAATCCCCACTTCACTGATAAAGGGGCCTAAAAAACCTGCTCAAGGTCACACTGACAGTAAAAGATAGACCTGGGATTCAAAATCAGATATGTTTCTCCAGTCACCATTCTGCTACTATGAAAATAAGATCAATTAATAGTAAAAATATTTTAGAAATCGATCACAGAAATTATAGAGGTTTGGGTTGAGTATTTAT
>NW_007865221.1:0-606 GCF_000696425.1 Galeopterus variegatus
TAGTGTACCCGTTATGGAAAACACTATGGAAAAACTCAAACAATTATAGATAGAACTGCTATATGATCCTGCAATCTTGCTGCTGGGTATATACCCAAAGGAACGGAAGTTATCGCATAGAAGGGATACCAGTATTCCCATATTTATCGCAGCTCTGTTTATAATAGCTAAAAGTTGGAGCCAACCTAAATGTCCATTGATGGATGACTGGATAAGGATAATATGGTATATTTACACAATGGAGTACTACTTTGTCATAAAAAAGAATGAAATACTGCCATTTACAGCAACATGGATGAGTTTAGAGAAAATTATGTTAAATGAAATAAGCCAAGCACAGAAAGAGAAACACTGCATGTCCTCACTCATATGTAGAGGCTAAAATACCAAACAAATAAAAAAGAAAGATGCAACAATCACAATAATTCGTTGAACTTTCAAAAGGAGAGAATGGAACTGAGGCCTCCAGAGGAGGGAAAGGGGGAGGACAAGAGAGGGTTAGCGAGAAGTTGGTAATGGGCCACAAAAATGAATATGGTGTGTAATGATAAATAGTAATAAATCTTATTTGAGCACACATATTGCACACAGGTATTGATATTCAAT
>NW_007865222.1:0-606 GCF_000696425.1 Galeopterus variegatus
CAAAACCTGGGGAGGACGTATGAATCTCACTCTTGGGTAAGAGGCAAAGTTTATTTGAAAAGGTAAAATAGCCACAGGTGGAAGAAGCCCAAATTGGGATGGAAGAGACAGCCCTAGAAGCTATTTGCCTCTTGTTTAACCTATTTTTCTAATATGAATTTAGTTAAAATATTGGTTGGCTAATACTTCCCAACTTCTTTTCCTTTGCTTCCCTGTTTTATGTCAAGTAAATTAGTGAATTAGTTTCAGGACTGGCTTCATGGACGTGTGGCCCATGCAGGCACTTAGAGCCCCACACATGGAAAGGCTGTGCACGTATTTAAATGCTCAGCTGTTGCCACCTTGAAATTCTTAATACTTTCAAAAGAGCCACATTTTCATGTTTTAGTGTTTATTTTCACTGGGCCTCACAAATATGTAGACTTTCCTGATTAATTTTACCAGATTAGTTTTAGAGGCATCTCTTATTTTTCTCTTTTGCTTTCACATTCTATCAAGCATCAGATTTTGTCCATTTACTTCTTAAATACCTCATTCATCCCCTTTTCACCATCCCTGATGCCACTGCTTTATTTCAGGAAAATATTCTCTCTCACCTGGACCACT
>NW_007865223.1:0-606 GCF_000696425.1 Galeopterus variegatus
ATGTCTTGGTGCTTTTACCTGTAATCTACTGTTATTATACTGGATATACCATGTTGTGGTGGTGGCAAGGAAGGGAAAAAGTGATTCTTTCATTTTCTGATTAAATCTTCATTTTCGTATCTCTCAACTCTGACCTTCATATTTGTTTTTTTCAGTCATATAACTTCTTTGCTTCTTGCCAACTATTCTTATTTTTTTGGCTGTAGCATTTGTGGTCTATATCTTTAAAGCCTTAATAGCTGTTGACTATATATTTTTTCCCCTCCTTGGTGAGACAAAAAGGCTGGACAGAGGGGTCTAGAGTGAGAAAAATTCCCATTTCTCAGCTGGGATAATGTTTTGGCAAACCTTTCTCTCGGTTTGTTTTAGTAATTACTCTTCCCCTTTGCTGCCACACTCAGGAGAGGATCTTTCTTGAATCATGTGAGAATCGAGTGGGGTTCCTGCACGTAAATCCCATGAATGTGATGGGTTCCCCCTAAAACTTTAGCCCCCAGAAATTTCTTTCTCTCACATTCATCTATACTCAGCCTACAGAAATTTATCAAAATTACAATTTCTTCCAATTTATGGCTTCTGAGTTCCTACCAGTTTATAGCTTTTGCT
>NW_007865224.1:0-606 GCF_000696425.1 Galeopterus variegatus
TGGGGTGGAGGCGTGGCCAAAACAGAGAAATACTGGAAGGTTGGAAGATCATGACAGCCTATAGGGTGGCTGGGCTCTCGGGAAATTCCCAGGAAGGGCCTACTTGCCACCTGCCTCTCTTGTCACCTCCCACTGGGGATCTTCCCTCAAGCTGCACATGGGACTTCCTCCTCCACATTTCTTTCTGCCCCCTCCCAAGTTCAAAACATTTCATGATCTGATAAAATGCTTCACACTGAGAAGTTAATCTTGAAAGTAGCTCAGCTTGTCCTTCCCTCAGGGTTTCCACATTACAAAAGGAACTACAGTTGACCCATGAACAACTTGGGGATTGGGGCACTGACCCCCCAGCCACAACGCAGTCAAATATCACATATAATGTTTGACTCCCCCAAAACTTAACTAGTAATAGTCTACTGTGGCCCAGAAACTTTACCAGTAACATAAACAGTGGATTAACACATATTTTGTGTGTTATGTATTATATACTGTATTGTTACAAAAAAGTAAGCTAAAGAAAATGTTATCAAGAAGATCATAATGAAGAGAAACAAAGAGAAAATACATTTACAGTACTGTGGAGTCTTTATTGAAAAAAAAAAAAAA
>NW_007865225.1:0-606 GCF_000696425.1 Galeopterus variegatus
AAGAGGCAGGAAAAGTTCTTTTATCTGTTCAGAAATACTTCCACCTGATTACATTCTTTTCCTTTTTTCTTTTTAAGCCTTAAGGAAAGTATATTTAGAAGGAATGGCTGATAGGAGAACTAGAAGAGAAAGCCAAACACCTTCCTTTAATTACCTTTATCAGGTTAGCAGGGGACAGGCACTGAGACGCCTTAGGTAGAGATCGGTTATTAGCATTTGGAATACTGAAGCCCGCATCAATTTAGGAAGGACATGATTTCAAAATAAGTTGAAGAGTAAGTTAGAAAGAAGCAACTTTTTAAAGCCTAAATACAACACCGGGATCAGATTCAAGAGGAATTGTTAATAAAATCAAGGATTAGTTGGAAGTAAAGTCCCTAATTATACCTAGAGTATTTAATAGACACAATTGTGTTAGAAAAGTTCTTAGAGGTCAACCAATCTTTGGCTGCAGGGAACAGACACCTCTTCCCACTGACACAAGCCAAAGAGGGGAATTTATTAAAAGACTGTAGAAACTAAGGACTGGAAGGAAGCCAGGCCTGGGAAATAAAGTGGATCCAGGAACTTGTTTTTTATTTCAGGACTTACCCCATTATTTCTTTT
>NW_007865226.1:0-606 GCF_000696425.1 Galeopterus variegatus
TTCTCCTTTGCCATCACCATTCCGAGCCCAAAACATCTTATTGTTTATATGACAATAATGTCTTCCTTGCTGTGTTCCCAAACCTTAGACCTTCCATTTCCCCATCACGTTTACCATTGGCTCATCAATCTTTCTTAAATATAAGTTTCATGTCTGTCTCCTCAAAAATGCACAATGGCTCCCCCCTGAATAATTTCACATATGAACCCCTTCGCCTTACTTTAAAGGCCTCCATGAGTTGGTTCCCCACCACTACCAGCCTTGTTCTCTCCCACACCCTGCTCAGCACCTCCATCCATCAGACCAGGTGCCTTTCTGCAGAGCTGAAACCCATGTCAATGTCTTGATCATTCTCACCTCCAGTGTCTAAATCTTAACTCCGATATTTATTTTTCTGTGTGACCTTGTATAAACTAAAGAAACTAAGATTCAAAGAATTTATCTGCAAAATGTGCATACCTGTGGGGTTACTGAAAGCACAGACACAAGATTGTGCATGTAAAATGCATGCAGAGATAACCAATGGATCAGAGGTGCTGAAGTAGCCCTGGCTCCTCTCCAAATTCAGCCACCCCTGGCAGAAATACCCTTTTCCTCTTAACTCAG
>NW_007865227.1:0-606 GCF_000696425.1 Galeopterus variegatus
TTGAATACATTTTGATGTATGGTGTGAGGAAGGGGTCCAGGTTCATTTTTCCCCTAGATGCTATTCAGTTGCTTCAGCACCATTTATTGAAAATACCTTCCATTGAATTGGAAAATACCCCACTGAATTGCATAGGGAAAGCCAAATGATCTTATAGGGTGTGCCTGATTCTAGACTCTTTATTCTTTTTTTTCCAAATATCAAAGAATTGACATGTTGGCAGTACTGAGTCTTCCAATTAAAGAACATAGTATATCTCTCTACATAGATCTTTAATTTTTTTTTTTTTTTTAGCAATGTAACAGAAAATCTATCATTTACAGTTTTAAAAGCATTTCCCCTAGACATCTCTGTCATCCTGCTCCACTCTGGCACTTTGCACTGCTGTCATCCTGGGACTTCTCAGTCTTTCTAGGAATTCCCTTCATATTTCTCCTATGTTAGAGGCCTGTTTGTTGTTGATGATCATCATCATCTTGATGATGATGACAATATTTTTTAATCTTGAGTGTCGTTCTTGGTATCTTGGTTTACTCCTTGTTTTAATGGAACACATCAACCAGTAACTTTTACATACTTGGTTGATAATTTGGCTTAATATAAAAT
>NW_007865228.1:0-606 GCF_000696425.1 Galeopterus variegatus
ATTAATTTGCAACCAACACCACCATCCATTGACAGATATTTTTCATTTTCCCCAAATGAAACTCTCTACTCACCAAACACTAAACTCCTATTCCCCTCAACTCTGGGACGTGGCAAGCGTTATTGAACTTTCTATCTCTGTGAATTTGTCTACTCTGGGAGCCTCACGTAAAGTGGCATCTTACAGTGTTTGTCATCTTGTGACTCGCTTATTTCATGCAATATAACGTCTTTAAGATTCATCGATATTGTAATGAAAATTAATTTTACTTTTTAAAGCTCAATAATATTCTATTCTTTGTATTGACAACATTTTGTTCATCCATTCCTCCTTCAGCGGACACTTGGGTTGCTTCCACCTTTTGGCCATTGTGAATAATGCTGCTGTGAACATACCTGTACCAATGTTTGTTTTAGTTCTTGCTTTCACGTAAGTTGGGTTATGCCTAGCAGTGGAGTTGAAGGATCCTATGATAATTTCATGTTTTTTCAGTAATCTCCATAACATCTTCTACATCTTATATTCTCACCAGTAATGCGTCAGGATTGCAATTTCCACATCCTTGCCAACCCTGCTGTTTTTTGTTGTTTTTTTGTAATGGCCATT
>NW_007865228.1:6056-6341 GCF_000696425.1 Galeopterus variegatus
GTTTCTTGTTTTTAAATATATGAATTCAATGCCATTAACTTTTTTAATGAACTGCTTTTCTTGTATTTCACATATTTTGATAATTTGGGTTTTCATTTTTATTTAGTTAAAAATTCTCTTAAATTTCTCTTGAGATTTTTTTTTTGACCCATGTATTGTTTAGACTTGTTTTGTTAAATCCCACTCTATTTACAGATCGAGTTTGATGGGTTTCTTCTCCCAATACTGAATATTTGACTCCACTCTCTTCTTGCTTGCATGCTTTCTGAGGAGATGGTGGATGTA
>NW_007865229.1:0-606 GCF_000696425.1 Galeopterus variegatus
GAACAGGAACTAGACAAGGATGTCCACTCTCACCACTCCTATTCAACATAGTATTGGAAGTGCTAGCCAGAGCAATTAGAGATGAGAAGGAAAGAAAGGGCATCCAGATTAGAAAAGAGGAAATCAAACTGTCCCTCTTTGCAGATGACATGATCCTATATATCGAACAGCCTATAGTCTCTACAAAAAACTCTTGGAGTTGATAAATGATTTCAGCAAAGTAGCAGGATACAAAATCAACACACAGAAATCAGTAGCATTTCTATTCTCCAATAGTGAACATGCAGAAAGAGAAATTAAGAAAGCTTGCCCATTTACAATAGCCACCAAAAAATAAAATACTTAGGAATTGAGTTAAGGAACTGAAACAACTTTACAAGAAAAAAAACAAGTAACCCAATTATAAAATGGGCAAAAGAGCTAAATAGATATTTCTCAAAGGAAGATATACGAATGGCCAACAGACACATGAAAAAATGCTCAACATCACCCAGCATTCAGGAAATGCAAATCAAAACCACACTGAGATACCATATCACCCCAGCTAGGATGGCTAATATCCAAAAGACTGTGAATGATAAATGCTGGCGAGGTTGTGGAGAAAAA
>NW_007865230.1:0-606 GCF_000696425.1 Galeopterus variegatus
CTCCCTACCATCACACTCATCACCTTCACTTCCAGCCTTTTATTAACCACCTTTGTTTATATTTTATCCTTTACTGAAATATAATAGCTAATACTGAAATAAATTTATTTATTTGACTTTGCTAAAAAAAAAGGACCAGAGGGAAAGGCAAAATGAAAGAAATAGATAATTAAGATATATTCCAAAAATGAATTCTATTATATTTTAAAATAGATGAGGAATAGAATTTTGCATAATAGCTTCTTTTTATGTATTTTTTCTTTTTCTTTTTAAGTTAAAACATAATTGATTACACATATTTTGGGGGTACAGAGTTGACTATCAATACTTGTGTACAATATGTGATGATCAAATCATGATAATTAGCATATTCATCATTAAAAAATGTAATCATTCTTTACGTCCACTAATTTCTCAGTAGACCTCCTTCTCCTGCTGATGTTCCCTCCTCTAATAACTACAGTTCTGTTCTCTCCTTCTGAAAGAAATATTAACCACCTCTGACCTAAACTTTATCTCTATCCAATTCTTTATTCTGTCTTCCTTCAGCACCCCTATCTTCTCTACCCTTGCTAGATCTTTCCCTTCCCAGTGTCCCCCTCAAAC
>NW_007865231.1:0-606 GCF_000696425.1 Galeopterus variegatus
GATATGTACAATATTTCAATTAAAAAATAAATCAAATAAATAAATAGAAAACTACAAAAGTTGCACTGCTTTCATTATGCAAGTTTATTTCTTTAGGGTAAATAAAAATCCCAGTAAATTTAAGGGAAAAAAAAGCTTGTGGTCTTATTGTTTGCTGTTAGTATTTTAATAATATAATTAAGTTTTTAATATTGACCTTGTATTTTGCAGCCTTGGGAAGTTTACTTAATATTTCTAGTAATTGCTTTGTAAATTCTTGAGAATTTACTATGTAGACAATTGTGTCTTCTATGGAAAGGGACAATTCTTATTTTTATTTTTATTTTTTTTAATTGGTAAGGGGATCTTAACCCTTGATTTGGTGTTGTCAGTAACACGGTCTCCCATGTGAACAACCGGCCATCCCTATATAGGGATCCAAACTCATGGCCTTGATGTTATCAGCACCACACTCTCCCAAGTGAGCCATGGACCGGCCCTGGAAAGGGGCAATTTTACTTCTTTCTAATACATTTTTTCTCCTGCCTTATAGGACTACCTATGACTTCCAGTACATTAGTAAATAGAAATAATGAAAGTAGAAATCCTTGCATTGTCACTCATTTT
>NW_007865232.1:0-606 GCF_000696425.1 Galeopterus variegatus
CTTGGGGAGACATTTAGGGTTTTGTGTATAGCTTTACCTGTCACGCAATTATATTCAATTAGGAAGTGAAACAGAGTTGATCTGCTCCATCATTCTGAAAAATTACTACATGAAAGAGGTGCTTGACTGCAGAGTGTCACACAGGATTATGTAGAGTAATTTGGTGATACATATATATGAACAGCCTTAAGAATTAAGTTCAAATTCTTTGGCTTAAAATGATATTCCAGTAAATATATCTTTAAAACAACTGAAAATACAAAGATCCCTGTACAAGAATGCTTATCTCTGCACTGTGGTAATAGAAAAAAAAATTAGAAGCCACCTAAATGTCTTAGAGAAGGAATTATTACACAGTATGGTTTAGCTACTTTGTGGAATACTATTAAATAATGGCCAAGATAGTGTTAAGTGGGAGAAATTGTTTATGCCATTTTTCTCTTACAAAATTTGGAATTCATGGGTATATACTGGAGAAATAGTTGGATGGATGGATCTAAAGATAGATAACCATTAAAAAGGACTGGAGGAAATACACCAAAATATTAATGATGGTCATTCCAGCAGAGAATTATAGGTGGGTTTCTTTCTTTAAAAGTTTCCATG
>NW_007865233.1:0-606 GCF_000696425.1 Galeopterus variegatus
TGGTAAAAGCAACCATAATGGTAAAACAAACTGGGAAGAAATATTTGTCACATATACAAAGGCACTTCCAAAAGTCCATGGAAAAAGAGAATCAAAAGATGATACAAATTTTTCCATGAACTCTTTCTTAACATTAAAAAAAAATTCTCAAACCAATTTAAAGACCTAACAAAAATGAACAATGGTCACAGACACAAAACAGAAATATGACTCAGACATAATGGAGGTGTTCAGTTTCACTCTTAAGATAAATAAAAAATTAAAACTACGCTGAATACAATGAGCAGAGTAAAAAATGATTCAGACAAGAATCATGAATATATGCTAAAATGGGTAAAACACTGTTGAAGGGGCAGAGCCCACGGCGTGCTCAGGAGAGTGTGGCGCTGGGAGTGCAGCGGCGCTCCCGCTGCAGGTTTGGATCCTATATAGGGATGATCGGTGCACTCACAGCACTCACTGGCTGAGCGCAGTGTGGCCGGTCTCAAAAAAAGGACAAAAAAAATAATAATAAAATAATAAATAAATAAATAAATAAATAATTTATTTATTTTTAAAAAACACTGTTGAAGAACAGGATATATTAACAAAGGGCCCAAATACCCC
>NW_007865234.1:0-606 GCF_000696425.1 Galeopterus variegatus
GACACCACAATGTAAGGGAGAACAGAAAATCTGAGTTCTATTTTTTACATTAGCCACCAACAAAAACTGAACTGACATGCTTCATACAAACTATTATCCTGATAAAGTCAGTCAAACAAAAGCAATTTTGTTTAATTCAAGACACTGGTACTGATACTACATACAACCACCACCCATCTCAGCCCTCCTGATTTGATTCTCTATCAGGGAATTGCCATCTTAGCTAATTCCTCTTCCGTTATGAATGAAATGTATGTAGGAAACCTTGATTCCCCTGCCGAGCAGGCTTACGTTGTTTCACAACAGATTTCCAAATTAAACTGGGACTATTTTCCAGATTCTTTCCAGAAGAGAAACACAGTATATTCTAAGAGGTGGAATGCATAGTTACCTTAAGAGAAGAATGTCAAAGAACCAAGATGGCCAAGACACTTCATTTTGGGACCCTGCACAGATTGCTTTTTTTTAAAAAAAAATTATTTATTTATTACAAATATTCATTAGATACAAAGCTGATTGTCCCCCCTCCCGCCCATGATGTGAGAGCCAGATTCACACTGGGGGCATACCCATTACCAGAAATTACTTTTGTACCCTTTGTCCCCT
>NW_007865235.1:0-606 GCF_000696425.1 Galeopterus variegatus
TGCTATTTGCATTTCCAAGAGCAACAAAAAACGAATAAATCTTTGAACAACTAACCTACAAGGATGAAAAAGCAACTACAGATTCGAGGTTTTGGGGCTGTCACAAAAGAAGATTCCTGAGAGCGCCCAAGCCATGCTGCGGGGTCGAGCGAGCAGCCCGAGACAACAAAGGCCAAGTAAGTCAGCAGAGATGACACAGAAACGGAGTGGAAGGCGCTGGACTGGCCCAACTCTGTGAGCTCTGTGAGTCACCCCCAGTCCAGCCCCACTTGCGGGGCAAAGCCCTTCTGGCTTCCGCCCGCCTGGCTCCCACCCACCTGGTTCCCGCCTACCACACCAGGCTAGGCCACCGCAACAGCACTGCCTCTATTTTCTCAGGTGGGGGTGGAGACAGCCCCTTGGCTTGGCGCGGCTCCTCACTGAGACGGGCCACTTGCGTACCTCGACACGGGGCCCCCCGGGGCCTGTGGACCGGCCTACAATCCCACTCCCCCCATGGATCTCTGATGGAGCTGGTGGTGGGGGGAGCACCTGGCCAGTGTCGAGAGGGCTGGGAAGTGGAGCCCGCCCAGACTGTCACTCCACCACACCCTGGGCTTCGGCCCC
>NW_007865236.1:0-606 GCF_000696425.1 Galeopterus variegatus
GTTGCTGTCAAGCCAAGAGGAGGACATCACCCCTCCCCCCGCACATCTCAGTCCAAGGGAGAAGGCTGTTTCCGGGCTGTGTGTTTATTTGCCACTGGGCTGGTATGCAAAATACTGGTGCCCACAGGGCATCTGCTAGTCTACCTGTGGCTCCTGCAGCATTTCCTATTTTCTACTGTCCCCTCAGTAGGCAAGTCATAGGGATGCACCTGCCCTGCTCACTCTTCCTCCTGTCCTCCTGAAGAGACCCCTCCCCAACCCCGTGCTGTCAACCTAGAGGGCCTGTTTCTCCCTGTGACATTTGTCCACAGAGCTCATAGCCACACAAAAAGAAAAACAGAATACTTGAGATTGGGTAACTTATAATAAACAGAATTTATTAGTTTACAGTTCTGTTATTAAACAGACTGACTCTAAAAAAGGAAATGCAGAAAATTTATCTTAATACTTTTCTGTATTTCTTTTATTGGAGTTAGTTTTTCAAGCTTTCTATCTCTGCTATGCTGTATTTTGGGAACCTGCATTTTTTTTTTTTTTTTTTTTGGAAATGATCCATTTTGAATAGTTTTTTTATTTACTTTTATAGATGTGTGCAAATCGCTAGTT
>NW_007865237.1:0-606 GCF_000696425.1 Galeopterus variegatus
ACTATAATTTAGCTGACCTGGTCAGCAAAGAGATTTTTGGTTCTCTCTCTCTCTCTCTCTCTCAATACACATACACATACACACACACACACACACACCTTGTTATGTGAAAATAAGGCACATCATTTACACATCTATCCTAATGTCTGTTTATTTATTTATTTATTTATTTATTTATTTATTTATTTATTTATTTATTTATTTATTTATTTATTTATTTATTTATTTATTTATTTATTTATTTATTTATTTATTTATTTATTTATTTATTTATTTATTTATTTATTTATTTATTTATTTATTTATTTATTTATTTATTTATTTATTTATTTATTTATTTATTTATTTATTTATTTATTTATTTATTTATTTATTTATTTAAATGAGACTAAACACAATAGGTTGGTACAGTGTCTCATTATCTATGTTAACTCTCGGTTGGTTACCGCATGGCATAAATGCACATCTAACTCATCTTGCTCTGCCTCACATGGAAAATGGAAGTATTTACATCTATTCTTTGGAAATTAATCTCTCATTTTTTGGGGACAAAATGTAATTTCAGCACTTCTAGTCTTGCTGGTATACTCAACTAAATGCAGTACA
>NW_007865238.1:0-606 GCF_000696425.1 Galeopterus variegatus
TTCCTGTTTGGGGACAAAAGTACCATGTGAAAGTGAGAAAAAGGAAGCTGTGGTTGTGACAGCAAGAGTGAGGCACAGGGAGGGTCCCCTGACCTTTCTTCTCTGAAGAAAGGGTGCTCCTGGGCACCGTGCCAAAGGCTCAGCAGGACAGGGAAGGCTCCCTAGTGCTGCCGTGCGGGTCACTGGGACGTGGAGCAGGTGAGATCTTCTGATTTTTCTTCTCCCTTCTCCTGTCACGGCCCCCACCCAACAGCCTTCCCCACCCCCACCACACTCCCCCTCTCTTCCCTCTGTCTGCGCTTCCCACTCTGCACTGAAATGATCACTTCCCAAACTGGCCTGTGAGTTGTTTGAAGGCAATGAACTCTGTCTTGTTGATCTTTGCTTTCCTAAGGCCCAGAATCATGCGGGGTACAGAGTAGGCATCCCATAAATTTTAGATGGATGGATCGATGGATGGATCAATGGATGGATCGACGGATGGATGGATAGATGGGTGGATGGGTGGATGGGTGGATGGATGGGTGGATGGGTGGATGGGTGGGTGGATGGATGGGTGGATGGATGGGTGGATGGATGGATGGATGGGTGGATGGGTGGATGGAT
>NW_007865239.1:0-606 GCF_000696425.1 Galeopterus variegatus
AAAACAGGTCAAATGCAATGGAAGCCATGTAGCCCAGAGACAGTGGTGCCAAATTTCCCACGGCTAACAAATATTTTCTTACAACAGTTTCTAGCATCCTTAACCTGCATTATTAGGATACCTAAATAAATAACGCCACTGTTCCATCTCACGTGGGTTCACATGAAGCAGAAAAGCCATAATTAAAATGTGAACAGCAACTGAGCAATAAAGCACAAATTCTAGGATATTTCCACAGCTAAGGAATCTAAACCCTAAGATACTCCTCCTAATTCTTCAATCTGAAGTCCACGGAATCCTGGAAGGACTATCCTTATGACCAGGAGGAATTGCCTTGTTCTAAAATGGATTTTTGTTAATTCTAAAAATTCTGCTCTCTCTGTCCTTTCTTCATATCTTCTCTCTCCCTTACTGTCTACTTCTAATACTATTAGTAACAACTGAATTTTTATAAAATCTTGTGATAGAGAACTTTTTTTTTTCTTTGTGGATGAATGAGGCATTACTTACCAAGCCAGGCTTATAGGAATGATTAATGTCTAGTCATTTTAAGTTATAGAAGCACCTTAAGCTCCTCAGAAGATGCACATTTTTTAAACAAGATGC
>NW_007865240.1:0-606 GCF_000696425.1 Galeopterus variegatus
GTAAAAGCATCACTTAGTCAATGGGGGAAAATCCTACCTTTTAGAGTATCTGTCTACCCACCTGACGAGCAAATAAAGCCTACCATTTCGGTATCTTGTCTGAGCTCCTGTGTCGGGCCTCACTGGTCTTAGAATATAGAATAAAGTAGGCAAATGAACCCAAGAGTTGGGTAGCACTATGTCAGACTATGAGGTTGTTGCATGATTTCACAGACAATATGTTGCTGATCTAACAAAACGGCAGAGGGGAGAAAGCTCTAGATTGGGTCTTAAGAGATCTGGGTACATTCAAACATTGTCTCCACCACTTAAAATCACAAGCTCAGGCAAGTTATCCCTGCCACACGTTTCAATGGAGATTTTAATGCCTACTTCATGGTATTTCTTTAAAGATTAATCAATAATGTTTGTTAGAGAGTGATTTAAGAAATACTGACCAACACCCCTGCCCCATCTTGAGACTCAGTTTCCCCAATTTTTTAAGTGAGGGAATTGGACTAGTTCCAAAATACGATGGTTTGTTTTTAGGTTAAATGAAACTTATGTTGTAAAAAAGTATGCAAAAATGCCCAAATCATTTAAGGAGTATTATTGTTTTCACTGTAA
>NW_007865241.1:0-606 GCF_000696425.1 Galeopterus variegatus
AGAAAAATAAAGTGGCTTGGGACAAAGATTTGATGAATAGATGCTGCCCTTGCCCCTGCCCGGGTTCAACTGGAGCAATTTCACATTTATATGCATTAAATACTGGAGTTAAGAAGGGGTTCTGCCTAAAAATGTTTAGTAACCAATTCTCTTTACATTATTGCCTTTCTCCCTCTAAAATTTTTGTATCAACTAGTTTTTCTTCTCAAGCACAGATAGTGACTTTTAACATATGCAATTGAATATGCTCCCACACGCTTCTTACGCTTCCTGTAATACCCAGCCCTTTTATCCAGGTTGCCTGGCTTGGGAAAAAGAAACATGCAGTCTGTATAATTTGGTTGGCAGGAGAGTGGGCTGTGTTTGCTCTGTGTATACAGACTGTACAGACAGCCCCCAACTTACAATGGTTTCATTTTATGATGGTGTGAAAGCGATACCCATTCAGTAGAAACTACTTCAAGTACCCATAAGATCATTCTGTTTTTCACTTTCACTACAGTATTCAATAAATTACATCAGATATTCAACACTTTGTTATTAAATGGGCTTTGTGTTAAAAGATTTTTTCCCAACTCTAGGCTAATGTAAGTGTTCTGAGCACAT
>NW_007865242.1:0-606 GCF_000696425.1 Galeopterus variegatus
GCAGGAGAGAGAAAGACAGACTGTCCTCTTCTTTTAAAGCCCTCAGAATCACACCCCTGACTGCCATTTTTAATCCATTCACTATTCTTTGGTCCTACAATCCCATCAACTCTTTAAGGAACCACCTTTCAATTACCATAATAGGACTTCCCATCCTCTTAACAGTCACCGTGGGGGCTAAGTTTCTAATATGTAAAACTTGGGGAACAATTAAAGCCTCAGGAGTTTTGGGGGGACATAATTCAATCCACTACACTCAACATCAGAAAAATCCAAATCAAAATCACACTGAGATATCATCTCACCCCAGTTTGACTGGCTATTATAAAAAGACAGAGAATAGCAAATGCAGGCAAGGATGTGGAGAAAGGGGAACCCTCCTACACTGTTGGTGGGACTGTAAATTGGTGCACCCATTATGGAAAATGGTATGGCGTTTCCTCAAACAACTACAGATACAACTACCATATGATCCAGCAATCCCAGAGCTTGGTATATACTCAAAGGAATGGAAGTCATCATGTCAAAGGGATACCATGTTTATTGCAGCTTTATTTACAATAGCCAAGAGTTGGACCCAACCTAAATGTCCATCATCAGATGACT
>NW_007865243.1:0-606 GCF_000696425.1 Galeopterus variegatus
CTGAATTATATTGTCTTCCTTTAATGAGTGTTGGACTTTGTTCTGGTAGGCAGTTAATTTACTGATGGTTCCGCTTGATCCTATCAAGGCTTATCTTTAGGCTTTGATAGGGCAGCCCTAAAGTAGTGCTTACTTAAGAGCATGGTCCTTAATCCTATGGCACGGCCTTTCTATTGTCTCACTGCAATGCCTGGAATGTTAACAAGGTGTTGCGCCTCTGGTTGGACTGGAACTCCAATGTCTCCTAGCACTTTGCAATCTCTAATATATATCCCTGTTCTGTTCTTATTTCCAAAGTAGCTTCTCTTTGCTAGACCTCTCCAGAGTCTTACCCTGTGTATGTGCAACCCAGCCCTCAGCCAAAGATCTGTGGGGACCCCACACAAACTTCTGGACCCCTAGCCTACAAAGCTCCTTTCTCTCCAGTATACCTAGGCAGAGTGCCAGGGCAAACGTGAAGCTCCACTTGTGTTTCTTCCCCTTCTCTCAGGGATCCTGCGCAGCCTATTGTCCAATGCCTAAAGACATCTGCTATGTATGTTTTTCCAGTTTTATAGTTGCTTACAACAGGAGGACAAATTCAGTACCATTTACTACACCATGACC
>NW_007865244.1:0-606 GCF_000696425.1 Galeopterus variegatus
GTATTAATAAAATCAAACACAAGGACCATATGATCTTCTCTATAGATGCTGAAAAAGCATTAGATAAAATTCAACATTCATTCATAACAAAGACCCTCTATAACTTAGGTATAGATGGAAAGTATCTCAGTATAATTAAAGCCATATATGATAAACCCACTGCCAATATCATCCTGCATGGGGAAAAGCTGAAAACTTTTCATTTAAGAACAGGAACTAGACAAGGATGCCCACTCTCACCACTCCTATTTAACATAGTGTTGGAAGTACTAGCCAGAGCAATCAGAGAAGATAAGGAAATAAAGGCCATCCAGATTGGAAAAGATGAAGTAAACTGTCCCTCTTTGCAGATCCTATATCTCAAACAGCCTAAAGCCTCTACAAAAAACACTCTTGGAGTTGATAAAAGATTTCAGCAAAGTAGCAAGATGCAAAATAAACACACAAAAATCGGAAGCATTTCTATTCTCCAATAGTGAACATGCAGAAGGAGAAATGAAGAAAGCTTGCTCATTTACAATAGCCAGCAAAAAAAATAAAATTCCTAGGAATTGAATTAACCAAGGATGTGAAAAATCTCTATAATGAGAACTACAAACCACTGCT
>NW_007865245.1:0-606 GCF_000696425.1 Galeopterus variegatus
ACCCTCGGCGGGAGCGCCGCCGTGCTCCCAAGCGGTGCACTGTAGCAGTACGCCACCGGGCTGACCCATATTGCCTTTTTTATAATTTCATTTAAAATGGGTCTATAATGTGAATACATTGATGTCTAAATTCTTTCACTTAGCATAATTCTTATGACATTTATGTGTGTTTTGGTGTATATCTGAAGTCCCTTCCTTTTTATTGTTGTGAAATATGCCATCATGCCATTTCATAGGTTTAACAATTTGTTTATCTACCCAACTGTTGGATAGTATTTCAATTGTTCCAGTTTTTTGTTCCAGTTTTTTTCTTTAGTATTTTGAATAAAACTGCCATGCACATTAAGAAAAAAAAAAAAAAGCCTAAACCCAAATACCAAGAAAAGACAGCAGATTGGCAATGGAAACATTTCAACTTTAATATAGTGAATTATGCCTTAAATTGTGCAAAAAAGAAGCTGAAATAAAAAGGAACTGCTTACTTTTAGTGTATCAAATAAAGGATTAAGATTTAGACAGCATAGAAACTTCTAGAAATCAATTCAAAAATAGCGAACAGCTTAATAGTAACTAGCAAACTTACAGAGAGGAAATTAGCAGTAGAAA
>NW_007865246.1:0-606 GCF_000696425.1 Galeopterus variegatus
ATGGGCTCCAGACCTGGGACATGGAGTCAGGTGGCTGAGGAGCCCAAGGCTATGGAACTGGCTGGGACCAGACCAGGCCTCCCTGAGGGAATGCCCACACCTGGGATGCTCACAGCTAGTAGATGGGCAGGTGGGGGTACTTCAGGGTGGAGGAAGGGTAGAGTAAGATGTGGACTGAGATCCAGGGAAGGTGGTCCAAGGACAAGCTGGCCATGTTGACCATTCCATCTGGCAAACCCAAGGCCTGCTTAATCTCAGCTCTTCCAAATAAGGCTGTTGTGGCCCTGGGCTTCCGAGCCCAGGTGGTGGGGGGCCGAGGGCCTTGGCCATGCCCCACCCGACACCTGCAACCAGCCCAGCAATGACCATTGCACCACTGCTGGAAGCCCTCTGGTCTGCCAAGCCAGGATGGTGGGGGGCGAGGGCTTCAGCCACACACCCCTGACATCTGCATCCAGTCCAGCAATGACTGAGCCACCACTGGAAGCCCCCTGCTCTCCCTGTAGGAATGAGGGGGGTGCCATGGGCCTCAACCATGCCCCCCTCCCACCCTTCTCCTTTCCCCTCTCCCCCTCCCCCCAACTGCTCCACAGTAACATCTTAGAA
>NW_007865247.1:0-606 GCF_000696425.1 Galeopterus variegatus
TCCAGTTCTCTGTTGTCTCAATTTTTGAAACACGGTGAGCCCTGGTCAGACCACATCTTCAACTGGGGAATACGGCAGAGTCAGTACTCAGGCTACTGTGCCTAGGTTTCCAGTGAGCTAAAACATTTCTCTTCCCTCTCTTTCCCCTTCCATCATATCTATTTACATAGATATTCTATGACCTTGCACTTGTTAATAATGTTGTCTTAGAACTAATGAAATAATGATGCATATGGCATAATTTTCATCCCAGCATCCCCCTCCAACGTACTTGATATGGCTGTTCAGTCTAGTTCAGAGTAATAATGATGATTAGAAAGAAGAAATCAGTCCTCCCAAAATGCAGAAAAATACTAAAGCAGAAGGAAGGAAGAAATTTTAAAGCAGAGGAGGAAAAGAAGTAGGCTTTTCAACTTATTCTTCAATTTTATACCTCTTCTGCAAATATCCCACTGCCACTCTCCACCCCCAACCCAGCTTCACTGAGGCTGTATCAGAGGCCGTATTAAATGACAAAGCAAAGGTTGAGAGAATTTGGCAATCCCTGTCTGAAAGATATGCAGCTTTTTCTCCTCAGTAATGGCACTGTAGCTGCATCTCTTCCTT
>NW_007865248.1:0-606 GCF_000696425.1 Galeopterus variegatus
GAATCCTCCCTCCCCCCTCTCTCTCTCCACTCCATCAACATCGTATCTGTTCACTTGTCTTTACAAGTTCAAGGAATTGTGATTGTTGTGTCTTCTTCCCCACCCACCTATTTGTTTGTGTATTTACTTATTTATCTTTAGCTCCCACAAATAAGTGAGAACTTGTGGTATTTCTCTTTCTGTGCCTGACTAGTTTCACTTAATATAATTTTTTCTAAGTCCATCCATGTTGCTATGAATGGTACACTTCAATCTTTTTTTTATAGCAGAGTAGTATTCCATTGTGTAGATATACCATGTTTTCCATATCCACTCATCTGATGATGAACATTTGGGCTGGTTTCAACTCTTGGCTATTGTAAATAGAGCTGCAATAAACATTGGCATACAGGTACCCCTTTGACATGATGATTTCCATTCCTCTGAGTATATTCCCAGCAGTGGAATAGCTGGGTCATATGGTAGATCTATCTGTAATTGTTTGAGAAACCTCCAACCATTTTGCAATCCCACCAACAGTGTAGGAGGGTTCCTTTTTCTCCACGACCTTGTCAGCATTTATCATTCTCAGTCTTTTGGATATTAGCCATCCTAACTGGAGTGAGA
>NW_007865249.1:0-606 GCF_000696425.1 Galeopterus variegatus
TTATGCTGAACTTTTGTCATTAGCTATTTGCCACATATTCCTTAGGCACGTTTTTGGAAAACTTTATTACAGGATTTTCTATAAGATTTAATGCACGCAATAAAAAGACATATCAAAACGTTGGCCATTCATAGAGCCCACATCGTCAAATGTGAAGTTGGAATTCTCAACAAAACACATTACCCATGAATATAGCCCCTCATAAACTTTCTGATATGTCTTTCTCTTTGCTCTTTATCTCCCCTTTCTTTCACTTTCCTATGCATTTAGACAGAGGCAGAAAGATACACCTGTAACTTTTCCATAGCTACGTGTACTACTTTCTCTGATCGATACATCCCCAGTGGTTTTTATGCTAATGGGCTTTTAGGTTTTGTGTACATAACATCTTCCTTGAACTTGGTACTTGAATAAATTCATTTTCCTGCAACTTTACCAGTGAAGTAACAAACCCTTTATTATACCATACAGTTGGACAGAGCAGATAGATTAAAACCGATACAGCACAACATGTACCACTTAATTTTACCATGTTATTTTAAGAGATTTTCCAAACAACTGTGCCCTGTTTTGTAACATGTATTTCCTGAAATCAAGAGAGTCACT
>NW_007865250.1:0-606 GCF_000696425.1 Galeopterus variegatus
AATCTGACCAACAAAATAAGACTGACTTCAGATCCCACTCTGCTACCCTCCCACCTGCCCCCATGGCCCATCCTGCAGCTGAGAGAATCTCCTAAAACCCAGGGCAAAAGACACACTAGGTTGGAGGACTTGAATTGCTGGTATTTTGTAGTCTATTATAGCAAGCATAATAAACTTTTTTAAATTTCTTTTTTCTATCCAAGATCATAGATTCTGAGAAAAAAGAGAGCCATAAACACGTAAAAGCAACTGCATTTAACTGTTTTGGACTTCTTCAAAGAAAGAGAAACAAAATATTCAACTCACCTGATTTTTTGAAATTTCCTTTTTATTTGTATTCAATTACACAAGTAATACATGAATGGAGTCTTGCTTTTTAAACAACTCCTTATAATACAGATAAAGTGAAAGTGCCTGTTGCCTGCCTCTACTTCCCCAGGACAAAGTGCTATTAGGACGGCGGTGGTCAGAAGCTGAGATGATGAGACAGATTGCTGGGAACTGACACACCACCTGATTTTTAAATAAAGAAAAATGAATATAAAATCTATTAAAGGAATAAAATAAGCCTACTTTGTAGGTGCATAATATTTTCAACTACAGAAG
>NW_007865251.1:0-606 GCF_000696425.1 Galeopterus variegatus
TAATAAATGGAAGTTTATTAAAGCATGTCTAAAATAAATCAACACTACTTATAAAATCTAAAGACATGAGAAATTAACACATCTTTTTACACTAGGAAATAGTTATCCTGAATGATGTTGGAAGCTTCCCCTCCCCTTTATTTTTTTTCGGATCATTACATATTAAAATAACAAAACAAAACAAAAAATTAACATAAGCAGTCAAAAACTACCTTAAAATTTTCATGGATATTCTATCAACAAAACCAGACTGAACATTAGTCTGGTAAAGTTATGATTCTTTAGTTAGTCATAATCCATTCTTGATTAATATTCAAGCACATAAATACCAAGAAGGGTAAACAATAAAAATAAATCTCCAAAGCATTTTCCCTTATTTACTACATGTCTACACCACCATTTGTTTTTTTGTTTATTTGCTTGTTTGTTTTTGAACCAATCATCATTTACCTTTATCTCCAAAACAACAATGATTTCTAAACCCTGTGGACATGACTTCACTAACCTGACTTTATAGTCAATTGTCCTTACAAAGACCACCTGCATCAGAGTACCTGGCATGCCTGATAACATGACCCTAGATAAACTAAACCAGACCCTCTGGGG
>NW_007865252.1:0-606 GCF_000696425.1 Galeopterus variegatus
GACTGTGACACAAAACCTGGTTAATAGAAATTGAATATGGACTTGTTTTCTGACTAAAATATGTTTTATTCAAGAATTTTTGGGCTAAAAGTAAAAGAAATGCAGCTTGAACTGGTCAAAGCAAAAAGAAAAGATTATCAGCTGACATAATGAAAAGAAAAGAGTGGAGCCGAACTTCAGGCATGGTAAGATCTAGGTTCTCACCTACAAGTATTGTTATCAGTCATCTGATTTCTCTGAGTGTAGAATCTTCCTTCCTTTGCATTGGTGTCTTTCTCAGGCAAGTTTTCCTGAAGATGTAGCAAAG
The DNA here is from genome assembly GCF_000696425.1 of Galeopterus variegatus. Classification (NCBI taxonomy): domain Eukaryota; kingdom Metazoa; phylum Chordata; class Mammalia; order Dermoptera; family Cynocephalidae; genus Galeopterus; species Galeopterus variegatus. The sequence continues at coordinate 308 of NW_007865252.1, forward strand.
ATGTTAACCCTTACTTCAAGCTTGTGTGCCAGCAGCTCCAACGGAAAGTAGGCACCTGTTTCCCAATAGTTACAACATTAGGTCTGGGGATAGGTTCTTTTTGACTGGACTTGGATTGCATATTCATCCCTGAAACAATCTCAGTGATCAGAGCATGGAGCATGTGAGCTGGATGGTGGGTGTGGTCAGCCCTCCCTAACCCATATGAACAGAAAGCGGATGATTCCCAAAGGAAAAGTGGGCCAGTGTTGCATACTGAGAAGGCAAAAACAGCACACCTAACAGGATCCCTGTGAATT